>NW_028281222.1:0-100000 GCF_059751285.1 Brachycentrus maculatus
GATGAAAAAAGAGTAAAATATTTGATTGAGCCCAAATGGGATCATAATAAATAAAAATGTGTGATATAACTAATAAACAAAATATTTTACAAAGCTTTTTACGAAAATACAACAAAAAAGTTTTGTTTCAATTAATCTGTTCGATGCTGTATATATGAGAAGTGAAAAGAGAATGAATGTGGAAGAACAAAGAATGTTAGCAAAGACAAATATTAGTGTAGCGTTCTATCCTTATTCTCTCTGCCTACCCCTGCGGAGAAGCTACATGACGGTTATTAAGTCATACATGTATATATACATGTATGTAAATTGGAATATATCCGGTTATAACGTTTCGAAAGGTATCAGGAACGCACAAGGAGAAGAAGGTACTCGTAAAAGGCATTCGAATGATTATTTTGTGATTCTGCCCAACGATGCATAAATGTGGAAGACGCGAATTTTTTTTGCAAAGACAGAGCTGGTGTGGCGTTCTATTCTTGCGGGGAAATGGTATGATGGTTATTTAGTCATTCATGTATGTATTCATGTATGTAAATTGGAATATATCCGGTAATAACGTTTCGAAAGGGATCAGGAGCGCATAAGGAGAAGAAGGTAGTCGTAAAAGACATTCAGACATAAGACAGACAAAAGTATGTATGAGGAGATACAAGAAATGGGAAATGTTCTACGCAAAGACTCTCTCTTCCTACCTCTGCGGGGAACCGGTGTGATGGTAAGTAAGTTATAATAATAAATAATAAAAAAAATTATCCGCACCCAAGTGGTGCATAGGGCACTGCGTCATATACCGCAGTGTTATCTCGATCGTTTACATATGAAGGAAAGGTGATCAGCCCTCCGCTTCAGGTACCAGTCCAGGGTAATATTGAATAAATATTACAGTGAAAAAATCACTTATATTTATTTGAACCCCCTTGGGAATCGAACCCGGGACCTCCAGAACGGTAGCCGAGCTTGCTGACCATTACACTACGGAGGCAGACATAAGTAAGTTATACATGTATATATTCATGTATGTAAACTGGAATATATCCGGTAATAACGTTTCGAAAGGGATCAGGAGCGCATAAGGGGAAGAAGGTAGTCGTAAAAGGCATTCGAATGATTATGTAGCGATTTTGCCCGAGCGAGTGGGCTTATAGAGGCTTCTCTCGCAGAAAGAATGGCACCTTGTTCTGTGTGATCTTCGCTCAATTATTCACGGCCCTCGGCGTCGCGCGTCGGTTGTCCATTAGCCGAGAGAAAGAATTGCTAAGATAGAGATTTTCGTCTCCTAAGAGGGTCGGGCATCTTAAAACGTCATAAAGCGGAACTAAACATGACCCTGTGATCCTTTTTTCAGTGCCTCGAATACACATACGAGTACATTCAACAACACTCACTTCTTTCAACAGCGTCATATGTCAAAATACTTGATTTTTGACGAGATCGTTTTTAATGTTTAATTAACATATTATGAAATGTATTCAAGATAAATATTAAGCCAGTTATTGTACGTTTTACGATCTTTTTAGGTAAAACCTGAATGTTTTTTCTACATATACATATATATATATATATATATATATATATATATATATATATATATATATATATATATATATATATATATATATATATATATATATATATATATATATATATATATATATATATATATATATATATATATATATATATATATATATATATATATATATATATATATGTATATATATATATATATATATGTATATATATGTATATGTATATATATGTATATACATATATATATATATATATATACATATATATATATATATATATATATATATATATATATATATTTGTATATATATATATATATATATATATATATATGTGTATATATATATATATATATATATATATATATATATATATATATATATATATATATATATATATATATATATATATATATATATAATTTACATATTAAACAAGTCACTGACAAGTCATTATTTTTGGATTATTTAATTTTTTGACCCAGACTTTCAATTCCAGAATTCACATTTCAAATGGACTTCAAATACACGTCGAGATATCAATAAAAAACTTGAATGTAAACATTTCGAACAAAAAAAATGTAAAATACAGGAGATAATAACCACTTTTTAGTATATTTCAAAAACCCTCGTATTAATTCAATTTCGGTAATTTTTTAGACTGAAGTTACCATTTCGACAGTTTAGACAGTTACTGCCGAATTAATGAGAGAAGGTTAATTTTTACGATCTTTTAAACAAGCGAGAAAATGCGTGATACAATTTTAAATGTTTCAAATTATGTATCGCGTTAAATGATACCTCGTAATATCATTCTTCTTATTATTTTTTGACATCTCATCAAAGATGAAGAAGAATATGGAAGTCCGGGCATTTACGGGGCTGACGACCGTCATAGGCTGGTTTAAGTGATCACTTTACCCACGTGTAACATTCACCGATTCTACCCATTATTGACAACCACACTACTCAAACTCTCGGAAGTGCAATATATATGAACCAATTTAGAAACCTTGTTCTTGAATCACTAGAACTTCACTAGAGACATCTATTGGTGAGATGTAAAGAAGCCCTTTAGTAAGCAGAAATTCTTAAATTAGTAATTGGAGATAATTCAGATTTTGTGAACAAGTATTGGGACATACTCAATATGTTGTAAATAAATTATCTGGTCAAATTATAAGCTTAAATAATAAAAATGAAAATGGTATTTTCTGGCGTTTCTCATGTGTGTGATTATAATCCAGGATTCGGACCTCACATACTAATTTTTTTTTTTGAGTTTCTGCTTACTAAAGGGCTTCTTTACATCTCACCAATAGATGTCTCTAGTGAAGTTCTAGTGATTAAAGAACAAGGTTTCTAAATTGGTTCTTATATATAGAACTTCCGAGAATTTGAGTAGTGTGGTTGTCAATAATGGGTAGAATCGGTGAATGTTACACGTGTGTAAAGTGATCACTTAAACCAGCCTATGACGGTCGTCAGCCCCGTAAATGCCCAGACTTCCATATTCTACTTCATCTTTGATGAGATGTCAAAAAATAATATGAAAATAACTCTTGTAATTGGAGATAATCCAGATTTTGTGAACAAGTATTTGGACACACTCAAAATGTTGTAAATCATTCTTGTTAAGGCTAAAGTAGAAAAACATATTGTTTACACTTAATTTACTAGAAAAATATAGAAATTGTGACAAAATAATGATAACATCGAAAAAAACCAGACTCAAAATGTTGTGATTATTACTATTCAGCTTTCTTTTTGACTTGTACTAGTTTTGAACGAACGTTTTCAACTCTCGTCTTCATTCGTAATTCCTTTTTCCACACGACCAAAGAGTTGTACTACTAAGAACAGTTGAAAATGTTTTCTGCTGTAATGTTTTTTTCCTATACGCAAACGAACGTCATGAAATTATATTATCTTGTACTCTTCAGCGAAGAACCTTGTTGTTAAACGCGGTATTTCATAAAATAACCGAATAGCGTTAAAGATAACTGTTATGGCTACAATTTTGCTGCTTAGACACAAGGCGGTGTAAGTAAAAAAAAGAAAAAAGTAAAAAAAACTATGCTTGCTTCATCCCAAATTCGAGACATCTATAATATTGGTGTATTATCCGTAGGGCGAATAATCCAGGATTGATTCAATAAATAAAAATAGTTAATTATTATTTACTCGTCAAATAAAAAACTAACTAACTAACTAACCATCACGCCGCTTCCCCGCAGGGGTAGGCAGAGAGAATAGAACGCCACACCACTCTGTCTTTGCAAACATTCTACGCCTCTCCACGTTCATGCATCTCCTCATACCCGCCGATTGTTACGACTCCTTACCTGACCGCTTTCAAGTATTTGGCATACCTGATCGTGCCATGTTTTTCTCGGTCTTCCTCTGCTCTTTTTTCCAATTACATTCGCCTCATAAAGTTATTTTACCGTTCTTTCCTCACTCATTCGTTCTACATGTCCAAACCATCTCAACACACCTTTCTTAATTTTATCGATAATGCTTATCTCAGCTTTAGAAGTAACCGGTTTCTTATTTAAATAAATACGTTTGATTGAGTTTCACGTTTTTAATTGCGCAGTCCGCCAGACGAACGTTCAGTTATTAAGGGTTAAAAGAAAGCTAACGCAAAGAAAATTTAATATGTCGGAGTGTCTAAATGAATGAATTGTTTAGTTAAGTGCTCAGAACAGACGTCAACATAATGTTTCTTGAATTATTCCATTCCAATTGCTTCCTGCGAAGCCTCCACGAGTCACCCCCTGCGTTTGCGTCGCCACCCTTACTCTCGACATCGACCCTTAGTAAATGTATCATCACTCGCAGTTCATAATTCCGCTAGCAGAAGGGTAAAATTTGTACCTAACGAACGAATGTTAGCATTAATCCAGAATGTACTGGCAATTTGGGGGAGGGTATTCTCAGGTATTCTAGCACGAATGTCGTATGGTTTTTTGTCACCAATTTCATTCCTGATATGAGGAAAATTTGAGAAATCATCTACATCGTAACGTAAATAACTGCTAAATAAAGATATCACTCACTCCTTTTAACAACGTCATATATCAAAAACTAGATTTTTCAGGAGATCGTTTTTAAAGTTTAAAAATATAATACAATGTATTAACAATAAATATCATGCCATTTTTACTGTGCAACAGATCTTTTCGGGTAAAACCAGACCGTTTTTTCTCCATTTGAAAAATATTTAGTACATTTACATCTCACCAATAGATGTCTCTAGTGATTCAAGAACAAGGTTTCTAAATTGGTTCATATATACAGAACTTCCAAGAATTTGAGTAGTGTGGTTGTCAATAATGGGTAGAATCGGTGAATGTTACACGTGGGTAAAGTGATCACTTAAACCAGCCTATGACGGTCGTCAGCCCCGTAAATGCCCAGACTTCCATATTTTTCTTCACCTTTGATGAGATGTCAAAAAATAATATGAAAATGACTCCTGTTATTGGAGATAATCCAGATTTTGTGAAAAAGTACTATATATATATATTTTGTTATTTTTTTGTAAATATTATCTTGGTTTTCTAATAAACAAATAACAGCAAAAGAAAATTCGAGGGATATACTTGTGTCTCGTACCTACTTATTTCCGTGTAATTACTTACAAATCTCGAATACGACATTAAAGCAGAGTGAGTAATTAATTTTCCCCCTGCGTCGGAAGTAACACCACTTGTGTATGAATTGCTCCAAATGTGTTATAATTCCAGACTTTAATATCTCTCGATCCTCAAAATTTAATCTTTGTTTCGTCTTGCGTATATTAATTCTGAATTACTCTTACGGCGCGTATCACTTACCCAGTGCTTGAAGACGAACATGTACATATTAACACGTGCAAAGATGTACTCTTTCCTCACCCTACTTCCTACCCTACTAAAAAAAGCTTAAAATTTTGTTATATTTATAGCATTTTATTAAAATTACACACTTGAATAATCCACTTTATCGAGTTTTATTTTATTTATTGTTTCGGCATTAACTTTGTGGTAATACATGTTACAATGATTAAAGAAAACACTTGTTTTTTACCACTTGAGCTTTATTATAGACTACATGTTTCAGAAGTTAAACTTCCATCATTCAGGTCTGTATAGTAACATTATTATACGGACCTGAATGATGGAAGTTTAACTTCTGAAACACGTAGTCTATAATAAAACTCAAGTGGTAAAAAACAACTGTTTTCTTTAATCATTGAGTTTTATTTTTATTTACGACTAGTTTCGAAAACGACAATTGTTTTCATCTTCTGGTACAAATTAAAACTAACGAATAAAAATATATTTAGGTGTATATATAGGTTAATAAATATAGGGAGGGGGGTTAAGGAACAACATTTTGTAAAAGGAAACATTGATAATAATGGTGACGTATTTTGAAACTGTCTTTTTTTCGATTTTCTGTCCGCCTCCGTAGTGTAATGGTCAGCACGCTCGGCTACCGTTCTGGAGGTCCCGGGTTCGATTCCCAGGGGGGGTAAAAAAAATATAAGTGATTTTTTCACTGTAATATTTATTCAATATTACCCTGGACTGGTACCTGAAGCGGAGGGCTGATCACCTTTCCTTCGTGTGTCAACGATCAAGATAACACTGCGTTTATATGACACAGTGCCCTATGCACCATTGGGGTGCGGATAAGGGTTTTATTAATTATATTTTTATATTATTGATTATTGTTTTATCTGAATTTAAATTTTTATGTATTTCTAAATTTTCTAAATTATTCATGACTTGACCTTTATTTGTAACAGAGTGTAATAATTTAAGAGTATGAGAGTCATATGAGTGGTTAGTTTCCATGATATGATTTGCAAATTCAGAAAAATAATTACCAGAAACCTTTGTTTCATTTTCAATTCGAGATTCAAGAATAATGTTTCTAAATCGGTTCATATATATAGAACTTCCAAGAATTTGAGTAGTGTGGTTGTCAATAATAGGTAGAATTGGTGAATGTTACACGTAAGTAAAGTGATCACTTAAACCAGCCTATGACGGTCGTCAGCCTTCCCAGACTTCCATATTCTTCTTCATGTTTGATGAGATGTAAAAATAAATTAAAATAACTCCTGTAATTGGAGATAATCCTGATTTTGTGGACTAGTATTTGGACACACTCAAAATGTTGTACATATGTATCGATTAACAATATTTTTCTTAATCATATCGCTCACTCCTTTCAAGAACGTCATAAATCAAAAATCGTAAATTTTCAGTTGTGCACGTTTTCGGAATGCCCAGAAAATTTACTATATTCCAGCAAAAGCGGCATATTTTTAACTTAATATTTAACCGCTACAGGGCAGAAAATGTTGTTTTTTCATTTTGAAGAAAATGTATTGTTTAATTATTTTTTTCAATAAACTAAATATTTTTCAAATGGAGAAAAAAACTTCAGATTTTACCTAAAAAGATCTGTTGCACAGTAAAAAGTTCAGTAAGTGGCTTGATATATATTTTTAATACATTGTATTATATTTTTAAACTTTCAAAACGTTCTCCTGAAAAATCAAGTATTTTGATTCATGACGTTCTTGAAAGGAGTGAGCGATATGATACTTATACTTTGAGACGATATGTGGATTTTTTTTATTATTTTAAAAATCATGAAAGTATCTCGCTCAAGAATTACCAGATTATAGTATCGATACAATAACATAAAACCGATAAATCATCAATTTGTCTGCACCCCGCCAACCCCATGCGACATTGCGCTAAATACAGGACCCCGAAGGATGTGAAAACCCCGAAGGATGTGAAAACCCCGAAGGATGTGAAAACCCCGATGAATTGTTACAAGATTTGTACCCCGCTACAAAGGAAGCCCCCTATAGAAAGCGTAAAGCCTTCTCGTAGATCCTTCTCTCCTGGCAATGTATTTGGTCCTTTTGTGATCCCGGAACGTAAAGCGGCATTGTGCAGTGTCAAAGGCCTTGCTGGCGATTGTTTCCTGGGGTTCGATTCCGAAACGGGCGGATTTCAATTGGACTTCGTTGAAATATCGCAGGTCGGAAGATAAATTTATTTATGCAGTGGGAAAATTGTAAGTGCGCTTACTTCATATGTAAAAATAAAATAATCAACCCTTAGACGAATCAAGAAACAAAGAGTCTCTGCTAAAATAAAAGCTTTCTCGATTCAACATAGATCTGTTATGAACTCATGTGTACTCTTTTTTTACAACATATTGAGTGTGTCCAAATACTTGTTCACAAATCTGGATTATCTCCAATTATAAGAGTATTTTTCATATTATTTTTTGACATCTCATCAAAGGTGAAGAAGAATATGGAAGTCCGTCATTCCCGTAAATGCCCAGACTTCCGTATTCTTCTTCATCTTTGATGAGATGTCAAAAAAATCATATGTACCTACTCGGCTGTCCAAACTTAAAACACAGTAAGGGACATTTTCTTTGAAGTATGTTTTTTTTGCATTTTGGACTAGGTAAAATCTACTTTACAATTGCAAAAAAAAAGTACTACGAAAAAATGTCCCTTACTGTGTTTTGAGTTTGGACAGCCGTACTGTAGTATGAGATAATCATATATCAAGGGTAAATATTTTCAACAGAAGTGATAAATATTTTGTGTAGCTTTAAGTGTGTGAATAGTGCTATGGTAGTATTGTTTGCATGCTGTGGTAGTGATTGTCCTGACGAAGAGATGGGTACGTCTCCAAACCGGTAGATATAAAAATGAGTGGTTATAAACTCATATAACATTTTCGTAAAAAAATTATAAAATGAAAAAATTATTTAAAAAAAATATAAAATGACTAATCACAAATGCTTTACATATTAAAAATATTGAAAATAATATATCTAGCATTTTATTTATTGTTTCGGCATTAACTTTGTGGTAAGACATGTTACAATGATTAAAGAAAACACTTCGTTTTTTACCACTTGAGTTTTATTATAGACTACATGTTTCAGAAGTTAAACTTCCATCATTCAGGTCTGTATAATAACTAAAATATAAAATGTAAAATTGTTCTATAAATAAGGAGAGGGGAAAGTAAGGGGAAGGGGTTAGTCAAGGAACGGAGTTTGAAAACAAAGGAAAAATGGAAAGCAATGGCGAAGAATTTTGAAACAATATATTATTTAATAAATTATTATTAGAATTCAGGTTTTTTTGTATTTCTAAATTTTCAAGATAATTCATAATTTGGCCTTTATATGGAACAAGGTGTAACAATTTTAATTTATGAGAGTGAAATGAGTGATTAGTAACTCAAGTGGTAAAAAACGAAGTGTTTTCTTTAATCATTATATATCTGGCAGTTAAAATTTTTAGTTTAATTTTTATTTGAATGACTTACTTGGTGATTTTCCATTTTGTAATTAAAATGTTATTTTGTTTTACAAACACTATAAATAGTGATTTTAAAACAAAGTTACAATTAAATTATAAAAAATTGAGTATTGTGGTTGTCAATCATGTACAGAATGGTGAATGTTTCACGTGTGTAAGTGATCATGTAAATGAAAGGTATTTCAATAAATAAATAAAAAAAATTGTAAAAAGCTAGACATGAAGTGAGTTCGATCGATGAATGATAAGGGGAGTATTATTCTTCTTCATCTATGCTGAGATGTAAAAAAAAAAACAAAAGTTAAATACAACATTTTGAGTGTGTCCAAATACTTGTTCACAAAATCTGGATTATCTCCAATTACAGGAGTTATTTTCATATTATAATAAAAGAGTTTCTGCTTAGTAAAAAGCTTCTTTACATCTCACCAATAGATGTCTTTAGTGAAGTTCTAGTGATTCAAGAACAAGGTTTCTAAATTGGTTCATATATATAGAACTTCCGACAGTTTGAGTAGTGTGGTTGTCAATAATGGGTAGAATTGGTGAATGTTACACGTGTGTAAAGTGATCACTTAAACCAGCCTATGACGGTCGTCAGCCCCGTAAATGCCCAGACTTCCATATTCTTCTTCACCTTTGATGAGATGTCAAAAAATAATATGAAAAGTTAAATAGGTACACATTTTAAAAAAACGTTCAAATATTAATGCAGCTTCAGAAAACGATTTAAAAGATACTTGTACACACTTAGAAAATAAAATAAAACATTTATATGGTAAAAGGCTGTTCATAAAAAACTAATATGGAATTGTGGCAAATTGAATTTCAGCCGGCTTTCAGCGCTCTGAAACATTTCAGGAGGAAGTACTGAAAAGTATAATGGAAATAAAAGGTTGTATTATAAGTCAATTTCCTTTATAACAACATCCTTCTTAGGTCCCATTGGACACGTAGTGTGTACCAGGAGCATGTCCTTTGAGAATTGAAGTTGTTCGTATCGTCTGTGTTTTATTTCGAAAATAAAATATTAGACGTTTTCAAGGATATTAAATAAACAACGCTAGATTAAAAAGCGAGCCCTGAATTTTTTCGGATTTCGCTCACTCCTTTCAACAACGTCATATATCAAAAATTGACAATTTTCAGTTCGTATCGATATAAGATATAATACACCCATACCTCGCTATACGGTCGCTCTTTATACGGCATTTCGCTACAACAGGCATCCTCAATTAAGGCACGTTTTCAATAAATAAATAATAAATCTTTTTTTACGTGTTGTATTGCATCGCTCACTCCTTTTAAAAACGTCATATATCAAAAATTGTCAATGTTCAGTTGTGCAAGCTTTCGGAATACCCATAAAATGTACTATATCCCAGCGAAAGCGGCATATTTTTAGCTTAATATTTACCCGCTACAGGGCAGAAAGTGTTGTTTTTGCATTTTGTTTAATTTTTTTTTAAACATTCTTTATATTTTTCAAATGGAGAAAAAACATTCAGGTTTTACCTAAAAAGATCTGTTGCACAGTAAAAAGTTCAAAAAGTGTTTGATGTATATTTTGAATACATTTTATTATATTCTTAAACTTTAAAAACGATCTCCTGAAAAATCAGGTTTTTTTTATATATGACGTTGTTTTTTTAAATTTTTTAATCCTTTCAGATTGTATTATATTCTGATGGATTTTACCTACTTTTTACTCCCGCTGTTTTCATAAGAAGCAGATTAAAAAAATGTTTTAATTTTTGTTTGGATCACATACCGGGAGTAAGTATTTTTTAAGCTATTATAACTTGGGTCAACCATTCAGAATTCAATAAAATTATTTGAGACCGCTCAGGTTCACTTGAATCACGTTTTCTCGACATTTTAATATAAAATAATGAAGGCTTAAATGTAAAGTATAGATAAAAATTGCATTTATTCACTGAATATCTTAAGAGCGATTCATTATTAAATTGACCCTTATAAAATGAAACCACTTTGTTTTACCACTTTTTTATTAATACAATTTAACCTACTGGTTTTGACAAGAACCTTGTCATCATCAGGGTTTATAAATTCTAAAACAATAAAAACATTACAATAGTTTTTGGTGAGAGTATTTTACAAGATTTTTTTATTTTTATTTTTTGGTGAGTGAGAGCTTTATACATTTAAATCTTGAAAAAATATACAAAAAAAACTATTATATCTTTTATTATATAACATTAAACCACGAGTGTAAGTCCCTCTCCAAGCACAAGAGCACAGTCTCTTTTATGGAGAGGCACAGCGAATCGAAATATAAAAGTTATCTATATGTATAAATGATTCAAATGTATTATGTTATAAACAAAAATGTAAATATATTAAATGAATAAAAAAAAAGAATGTTTTAGAATGTAATAAACCCTAAAAATGACAAGGTTATTGTCGAAACCGGTAGGTTAAACTGTATTTATAAAAAGTGGTTAAAACAAAGTTGTTTAATTTTATAAAGTTTATAAAATGTGCCACAAAGTATCTGCGGAAAACATTCAAGAAAAAAAATTAAATTGACCATTGAAATAAGTAAATGGTGTTTTTATGTAAACCACGCCCCTAATAATCATAGATCGGGATAGAGGGTAGTTAGTAGTAGGAAAAAATTATATATTTAAAGACATAAACCAGTTCTGTAAGGGGTGCCTAATACATATGGCCAGGGCTGTATTTTCTTTTGAAATGTTTTCATTACATCATCCGATGTAATGTATTGTAATAGTCGAGTAATTATAGGTTATTATGAGATATCGGGAAAATACCAGAGCGAAGTATGTGATAACACTAAAATAGTTGTAATAAAATGGGTAAACGATATTATTTGTCTTACAAAAGGTTTTATTACATTCAGGAATGTAATAATATGAGAAAAATATGTTTGATTATTAACTGAGCCCAATAGTCGTATAAAAGGATCGATTCTGTTGAAATTAAGATGAAAGATGGACCAAGAATGTTTTATTATTTGGGACGAAAATAGGAATTTGTTTAATGTGACTAGCGTAAACAGACGTATTGTTGACGTCTACGCTAGTTATTGACATAATAATAATAATAAAACCCTTATCCGCACCCCAATGGTGCATAGGGCACTGCGTCATATGAACGCAGTGTTATCTTGATCGTTTACACATGAAGGAAAGGTGATCAGCCCTCCGCTTCAGGTACCAGTCCAGGGTAATATTGAATAAATATGACAGTGAAACAATCACTAATATTTATTTTACCCCCCTTGGGAATCGAACCCGGGACCTCCAGAACGGTAGCCGAGCGTGCTGACCATTACACTACGGAGGCGGACAAAAGTTATTGACATACAAGAGATATTGATACCACTGATTTCAACGCGATGTTTGATATGAACAGTAGCGTATACAAATAATTAATTAAGGTAGGTAGTAAGGTAAGCTATGTACTACTTAGTAAGGTAGAGTAGGTACTAGTTGCGTTTTTATGTGTCACGTGGGTAAGTTCGGATAGGTACTGTTTTTCTGCGTATATGAATGGCGCACCCCTGTATGTAAATGTTATTTTATTAAAATTTAAGACTAGTTTCGAAAACGACAATTGTTTTCATCTTTTGGTACAAATTAAGAGCTTTAATTTGTACCAGAAGATGAAAACAATTGTCGTTTTCGAAACTAGTCGTAAATAAAAATGAAACTCGATAAAGTGGATTATTCAAGTGTTTAATTAAAAAAAATAATCCTGTCATTCCACAAGGTTAATGCCGAATCAATAAATAATATAAATGTTATTTGATATAAGACTCGCATGAGACCTATCTTTGTATAAAAATACAAAGAAATATTGTTTTTAACCACTATTATTTTTGGTACTTTTTCAAACATGGATCTTCCTCGAAAGACATCTACAGGAAGATCATGGATTCTGCAGAAAGACAACATGATTCGATGGCATGATCTAGGTGACGTTGTATATGATAGAATGACCTACAGCCTGAGGACAAACACGATACAAAGACGATAAGTTGCGATGGAGCCAAAAAGGTGTGATTCTTCCATGTGCTAGGTTAGGTCATTGCAGACGTTTACTTAGATCGCATTTAATTGTTCGCAAAGTATTAAAAACGGATCAATTTCAGGAGGCCGACGGTCGTAAATCCACTTTCGGAATGTTAACGGCCCTAGGGTTTGTGCGTACGCAATTAATCGAGCCATAAAATGTAACATACAGCGCTCGGCAGATCCGCCGTCGTCGTCTAATGGGAGATATCACAAACCGATCTTGTGTGAATCTTTTTCAAAACGCTGTAACCGAGCGTAGTAAAATGTACTTAAGTGCTATTTTATTAAAAATATATTAATAAAATATTTAAATACCATATCTTGCTTCGACAGAGCGTTTAGAGGCGTCAAACTCAATTAAACTTTAGGTGAGATAAAAAGATTTTTATTTTATCTTTGACATCTCATCAAAGATGAAGAAGAATATGGAAGTCTGGGCATTTACGGGGCTGACGACCGTCATCGGCTGGTTTAAGTGATCACTTTACACACGTGTAACATTCACCAATTCTACCCATTATTGACAACCACACTACTCAAATTCTTGGAAGTTCTACATATATATATGAACCAATTTAGAAACCTTGTTCTTGAATCACTAGAACTTCACTAGAGACATCTATTGGTGAGATGTATGTGTTCTAGTGATTCAAGAACAAGGTTTCTAAATTGGTTCATATATATAGAACTTCCAAGAATTTGAGTAGTGTGGTTGTCAATAATGGGTAGAATTGGTGAATGTTACACGTGTATAAATTGATCACTTAAACCAGCCCACGATGGTCGTCCGGCCCGTAAATGCCCAGACTTTTATATTCTTCTTCATCTTTGATGAAATGTCAAAAAATATAGTATTATTATTTTTTCATTAATTTATTCGGCGGTCACTTTTTGGTAATTTTTTTCTATGTTTAAGCAGATTTTTTACTTGGTTTATACCACTATTTTATAAAATCTATTTTGACACGTGTTTCGATGCATTAAAACACGTATCACAACAAACTTTAAAAAAAGAGGTAATAAACAAGTAAAAATTAAATATTTTTTTAATTAAACTAGCTAGCTAACTAACCATCACGCCGCTTCCCCGTAAGGGTAGGCAGAGAGAATAGAGCGCCACACCACTCTGTCCTTGCAAACATTCTTCGCCTCTTCCACGTTCATGCATCTCCTCATACATACCCGCCGATTGTTACTTTTGATTAATTTTTTAATTTCTTTTATCACGAGGTCAAATATTTGTCCGCCTCCGTAGTGTAATGGTCAGCACGCTCGGCTACCGTTCTGGAGGTCCCGGGTTCGATTCCCGAGGGGGGTAAAATAAACACAATAGATTTTTTAACTGTCATATTTATTCAATATTACAATGGACTGGTACCTGAAGCGCAGGGCTGATCACCTTTCCTTCATGTGGAAACGATCAAGATAACACTGCGTTTATATGATGCAGTGCCCTATGCACCATTGGGGTGCGGATAAGGGTTTTATTATTATTATTATTATTATATGATAATTTTCAACGATAAATCTTTGTAATATAATTTTAATAACTTACCATAATAGCAATAATTATCCATATCCATCGTCTAGTTTTTATAGGAGATCTGTTAACATACCTGAAAAAATACAAAAAACAAAAAATTAATTATAGAAATACTAAAAATATGCCTTCATTTATGTTTTAATTTTAAATCAAACACAGATATTTTGAGTCTACTGTGTTTGATTTAAAATTAATACATAAATTGAAATAGAGTTCTACAAATTAAACGCCAATAAATAAATATGCCTGAATCTCTAATCATTTATGGGGCCTCCTTAGTTGAACTCATCAAATGAAATAAAAATAAATGAATGAGGGGAATGTACTTGGAAATAGAAGCAGAGGAATACCGAAGAAATGTTGGCATAGTCAAGTTTGTAAAATGCATGGACGGGAACAGGTCAGCAGTCGGAATAATCGGCGGGTATATACGACAAGTATGGCAAATATTTCTGCTATAAAATCTGCATACCCCTGCAGGTAAGGGACGTGATATTAAGTCAGTTATTTTTTCACACTCTTTATCATCCATTGTTCACTTTATGTAATACTATAGTGAAACCATAACCTTGGTAACCTTGGTATTCTGTCAGCTGGACTATTTATGTAATTTTTGTAATGTAGATCATACTTTCTTGTTATATTATGTAACTGAATGTTCTTGTCTTCTACTTATATTTCATTTCAAGCCGTTATCCGCACCCCAATGGTGCATAGGGCACTGCATTATATAAACACAGTGTTATCTTGATCGATAATATGAGAAGGAAAGGTGATCAGCTCTCCGCTACAGGTCTTGGGTAATATTGTATGAATATTAGAATGAAAAACCTCTATTTATTTGATTGGGAATCGAACCCGGGACCTCCAGAACGGTAGCCGAGCGTGCTGACCATCGCACTACGGAGGCGCACAAAACTTCACTAATACTTATAACTACTCGTTATTTTTTTATAACTTTTACTTATAACAACTCAATATTTTTTGTAACTTGTATTTTTACTTGTAAAAGCCCTCTGGGCGTTTGTGTGAATAAATAAATAAATACCTCGTTTATAATTTGTGTTAAATTACCTGACCACAAAGTTATCAATGCAAAATAGGCTGTATTCCAAATATTTAAAAAATAAGATAGAATAAAAAAAAAAAAAAAAAAAAAAAATATATAAAAACCCTTATCCGCACCCAATGGTGCATAGGGCACTGCGTCATATAAACGCAGTGTTATCTTGATCGATTACACATGAAGGAAAGGTGATCAGCCTTCCGCTTCAGGTACCAGTCCAGGGTAATATTGAATAAATATAACAGGGTAATAGTGAAAAAATCACTTATATTTATTTTACCCCCCTCAGAAATCGAACCCGGGACCTCCAGAACGGTAGCCGAGCGTGCTGACCATTACACTACGGAGGCGGACAAAACAACTAATAAAATAATAAAACAACTTTTAATTTTTTTCCTCATGAATTTTATTTTTTTAATATACAATATAAGTTCTTTTTTCAGCTACCCCCTCTACATATAACGCTACAGAAGAAATTCTTACACCCTTAAATGCGGTTTTCTCTGTCATTTTAACCGTGGTAGAAAAACTACTTCAAAATAACGATATTAGATCAAGAACCCACCCTGTTAAATGCGAAAGAGAGATAAGTCAAGTCTGGCAACGTGGCAAGGTGGAATACAGTCTATTTTTCCAACTAAGAGTATAAATGTCAACACGATGGACAAATGGGCGTATCAGAAGCTAGCCCGTACAAATAAAGGACTAAATGTCTCCATAAAGTTAAATCGGCCGATAATTGATTTACGAGCGGCCTTACAAATTGAACTGCCTTCGTCGCGAAAGGGAGAATTTGACGGAGGTTTGCGGAGCCTCCTAGAGATAGGGGGGTCGTTCGAAATTAACGTACATTTTTTTTTAAATTAAGATAATTGTATTATTTATTGATTCGGCATTAACTTTGTCGAATGATATGTTGATTTTTTCAATTAAACACTTGAATATACCACTTAAATGAGTTTTATTTAATTTCAATAATTGATTCGGCAGTCACTTTGTGGTAAAATCTATCCATTTTTAATTAATGTCTTACTTAGTAAATACCACAATTTCTTAAAATCTACTGTGACACGTGTTTCGATGCATTCCGCATCATTTTCAAACACCGTATGAAAATGATGCGGTGTTTGAAAATGATGCGGAATGCATCGAAACACGTGTCACAGTAGATTTTAAGAAATAGTGGTATTTACTAAGTAAAACATTAATTAAAAATGAGATTTATTTATATATAAACGAACAGTTTCGAAAACTTAGATGTTTTCATCTTCTGGTACAAATTAAAACTAACGAACAACAAAATATATTTAGGGGTATATATAGGTTAGTAAATATAGGGAAGGGAGAGGGGGGTTAAAGGAATAAAAAAATTGTAAAAGGAAACATTGATAATAATGGTGACGTATTTTGAAACAGTATATTATTAATTAACGTTTTATCTGAATTTAAATTTTTATGTATTCCTTAATTTCGTAAATTATTCATGACTTGACCGTTTTTTGTAACAGAGTGTAATAATTCAAGTGTGTGAGAGTCTAACTAACTAACTAACTAACCATCACGCCGCTTCCCCGCAGGGGTAGGCAGAGAGAATAGAGCGCCACACCACTCTGTCCTTGCAAACATTCTTCGCCTCTTCCACGTTCATGCATCTCCGCATACATACCCGCCGATTGTTACGACTCCTAACCTGACCACTTTCAAGTATTTGGCATACCTGATCGTGCCATGTTTTTCTCGGTCTTCCTCTGCTTCTTTTCCCACTAACATTCGCCTCATAAATTTGTTTTACCGTTCTTTCCTCACTCATTCGTTCTACATGTCCAAACCATCTCAACACACCTTTCTTAATTTTATCGATAATGCTTATCTCAGCTTTGCATTCCTTCCTTATTTCACTATTCGTACATCTATCATACATCGTTTTGTCGCACATTCTTCTGAGAGATCGCATTTCGACCGCATTCAGTCTACTTTCATCCTTCTTTTGCCAACTCCATGTTTCACTTCCATACATCAGAGTTGGAACCAGGACTCCGTTGTGCACTGCCAGTTTAGCTTCCGCTGATAAGTTTTTATTTGCTATAACTGGTTGGTATGAGAGTCAAATTCGAAATGTAAGTTTTCGAAACTAGTCGTATATATAAATAAAACTCATTAAAGTGGTATATTCAATTGTTTAATTTTAAAAAATAAGATAATTGTTACGTTCTTTACATCAATATTTGAGCGAATGGAAAACTATATTTTATTTACAGCATTTTGAGTGTGTGCAAATACTAGATCACAAATCTGGATTTACTCCAATAAGAAGTCATTTAATAAAGACATAGAAATATAAAGACATAGAAAGGAGAGTGAATGCTGGGAACAAAGTGAATGGTGCACTGAAATCAGTTATAGCAAATAAAAACCTATCAGCGGAAGCTAAACTGGCAGTGCACAACGGAGTCCTGGTTCCAACTCTAATGTATGGAAGTGAAACATGGAGTTGGCAAAAGAAGGATGAAAGTAGACTGAATGCAGTCGAAATGCGATCTCTCAGAAGAATGTGCGACAAAACGATGTATGATAGATGTGCGAATAGTGAAATAAGGAAGGAATACAAAGCTGAGATAAGCATTATCGATAAAATTAAGAAAGGTGTGTTGAGATGGTTTGGACATGTAGAACGAATGAGTGAGGAAAGAACGGTAAAACAAATTTATGAGGCGAATGTTAGCGGGAAAAGAAGCAGAGGAAGACCGAGAAAAACATGGCACGATCAGGTATGCCAAATACTTGAAAGTGGTCAGGTTAGGAGTCGTAACAATCGGCGGGTATGTATGAGGAGATGCATGAACGTGGAAGAGGCGAAGAATGTTTGCAAGGACAGAGTGGTGTGGCGCTCTATTCTCTCTGCCTACCCCTGCGGGGAAGCGGCGTGATGGTTAGTTGGTTAGTTAGTTAGAAGTCATTTATTTATATATTATATTTATTTGTTATTCCATATTCTTCTTCATCTATGTTGAGATATCAAAAATAATATATTTTGTGTATTAAAAGCATTGTTAACTTTGTGGTTTGTGAATAAAATATTCATTTAATCGTTGAATTTGTAAAATACCAATTAAAAACACTACATATTATTAGATTAAAACCAATATTTTTAGCTTTTCCACTTTATTTGTATTTGACCAGCGACCGGGTTTCGTCGTTACCGACATCATCAGACTGGGATTGGAGACCCGGTCGCTGGTCAAATAAAAATAAAGAGGAAAAGCTAAAAATATTGGTTTTAATCTAATAATATATTAAAATGCAATTCCATCACGAAGTGTCAGTGGATAATATAAATCTTTTAAAAACACTACTTCTCGACTACTGGTTTCGTGATAACCATTCCATCATGAGGTCAAATGTAGACTTAATTGAAATGCTTATCTGCAGGTAGGATAGCAAATACCCAGACCAATTGAAAATAAATATTTTTTGAATTCGCAGTCGAGCGTCTACCCAACTACGCCACGGCACCTTAAAATGCGTTCAGCTTAATTATGTTACAAAAAAACACCAAAACAATACAATATATAGTATCCCTGATTACAGGGATACCTTTTGGAAAAAAACTGTAGGAAATTGCCTCAGAAAAAATGCTAGTAAGGTTAGACTTCTTTTTAAAAGCTCTAAGCGCACAGAAACGCAAAGTGAATTGAACACAGTATGCAATTTACTTTTTGTTTTATACTTTTTTCAGATACTAGCGAAGACGTCATCCAATGCGGTTAACCTTTGAGAACGAGTGGAAAGGGTAATACAGTAAAGTCGGTTCCAGTAATAGGGTGTGTTCTCGTAAAAATATTTATTTTTATTATTTTTTCATTATCCCGGAAAATCGGGAGTCTGTCCATATTTTTTTTAATCTCTTTATTTTATAAAAATCCGATATCAATAATTTCAGTCACATTATAAAATATCGAAATCTTTCAGTACGCAACCATGATACACGATTTACACACAACGAAGGCTTGATAGTTCCACATATCTAAACAATCTAAACACAATTTTCTTAATTTGATCGATAACGCTCATCTCAGCCATGTATTCTTTTTTCTTATATCACCATTCGAACATCTATCATACATCGTATCCGCACGTTCGTCTAAGCACCCTTTGCAGACAGTCAAATCGATCATTTTTACTCCAATATCCTTCATTTCTTTCATGCAATGATCTATGTATTGATCAAACAGACTCCGTGACATCACACATCCCTGTTTAACACCCTTAGAGATGCCGAACCAAGTAAATATACATATATATATATATACACACACACACATATATATATATATATATATATATATATATATATATATATATATATATATATATATATTTATATATATATATATATATATATATATATATATATATATATATATATATATATATATATATATATATATATATTTATATATATATATATATATATATATATATATATATATATATATATATATATATATATATATATATATATATATATATATATATATATATATATATATTATATATATATATATATATATATATATATATATATATATATATATATATATATATATATATATATATATATATATATATATATAATATATATATATATATATATATATATATATATATATATATATATATATATATATATATATATATATATATATATATATATATATATATATATATATATTAATATATATATATATAAATATATATATATATATATATATATATATATATATATATATATATATATATATATATATATATATATATATATATATATATATATATATATATATATATATATATATATATATATACATATGCAATTAGAAGTTAGAGGTTCTCAAATTATTTAAACCGTATTTGAGGTTAAAAAAAAGAGAAGAGAAATTCAATACTAAGCAGGCAGAGAAGGTTTTACCGAGAAAAAATACAGGTGGTTCACAAAGCAAAAAAGTTTGAAAAACTGTGATGAAAACGCCGTTTTTTTGTTCAAGAAAAATGTAAGTAACAAAAGACCCTAATAAAGGTACCATTTTAAATGCCCCCGGCGCTTTAAGGTCAAATTGAAGGTGGTTCTTCTGAGGAGTAAGGTTTATTTTTCCCAATGTCTGGCCTCTGAACTTTGAACTTTACGTCTGTGAAAAAAAATATACATCACTCGCTTCAAATATTAAATTCTCCCAGTCTTTTGTGAGCTCCCAGAGCGCTAAGTGCCTGTATAATAAACAGAGAACTCCTTAGTACTTTGTACATTTTAACATGATTTAGATTTTACTGTTTATATGTTCAGTAAATATTCATTTCTTGCATCTTAAAATAAATGTTAAGGGCAATTTAAATTAAAGAAAATATCATTAATTATTTACAACATTTTTGAGCATGTCCGAATCAAGGATTCACAAATCTGGTTTTCTTTATTTATTTTATTTGACAATTCAATTAAGATGAAGAAGAGTATGGAAGTCTGGGCATTTACAGGGCTAACGACCCTCAAATTACACAGTGTAACATTCACCAATTGTACCCATGATTGATAACTATACTATTATAATTCTTGGAACTTCTAGATATATGGGTTAAACTCGAAACAAAGTGCTTGAATCACTAGAATTTCACTAGAGACATCTATGGTGAGATAAAATAACCTTTTTTTATGATGAGATGTCAAAAAAAATATGAAAAATAACTCCTATAATTAGATATAATCTAAAACACTTTCATATTTATGTATGTGAGGTCTGAATCCTGGATTATAATCACATACATGAGAAACGCCAGAAATATCATTTTCATTTTATTATTTTAGCTTATAATTTGACTAGCTAATTTATTCACGTCATTTTGAGTGTGTCCAAATACTTGTTCACAAATCTTGATTATCTCCAATAAGAAGAATTTTCATATTACTTTTTGACATCTCAATATAGATATCTGACACAAATCTGGATTATATCCAACTAGGATAATAAAATTGGAGATAATCCAGATTTGTGAAAAAGTATTTGAACACACTCAAAATGATATAAATAAAAATTTAATAAAAATATTAAAAATATATTGACAGAGGTTATTTTTTATTATTTTTGACTTGTTTTATTTTTGATATAAAATCTGAGGTGCTGATTATTTCGCCGGCTTCATTTATTATTTCCGAGGCGTTTAATAAATGTTCGAATGAATTTATTTTTATTTTTCTATATCAAAGTTAAGATGAAAACGCAATAATTGTACGAGGTGATGGATGACGCAATAGTAATTTATCATCGTTCCGTTCAACCACACAAATATCAACCATATCCCAAAAAAAACGAGAAATAGGTCAAAAATATCATATGTATTCATTTTTCTTCCCTAAAGTACGTTTACCTGTATATTGTTACACATTTTAAGCCAAAATAAAACTCATATTATTTTTTGTCATTTCAACAAAGATTTTGAAGAATATGGAAGTCTGGGCATTGACGGGGCTTACGACCGTCATAGCCTGGTTTATATGATAAATTTACACACGTGTAACATACTCTAATTCTATCCATGATTGACAACCACACTACTCAAATTCTTAGAAGTTCTATATAATAATAAAAAAAAACTTATCCGCACCCCAATGGTGCATAGGACACTGTGTCTTATAAACGCAGTGTTATTATGATCGTTTTACACATGAAGGAAAGGTGATCAGCCCTCCGCTTCAGGTACCAGTCCATGGTAATATTGAATAAATATTACAGTGAAATCATTTTTATTTATTTTTACCCCCCTTGGGAATCGAACCCGGGACCTCCAGAACGGTAGCCGAGCGTGCTGACCATTACACTACGTAGGCGGACATACGTATATGATGAACCAATTTAAAAACCTTGTTCTTGAATCACTAGAACTTATTGGTGAGATGAAAAGAAGCTTTTTATGTATGTGATTATAATCCAGGATTCGGACCTCACATACTAATGTGAAGTTCTAGTGATTCAAGAACAAGGTTTCTAAATTGGTTCATATATATAGAACTTCCAAGAATTTGAGTGTGGTTGTCAATAATGGGTAGAATTGGTAAATGTTACACGTGTGTAAAGTGATCACTTGAACCAAGTAAATGCCAAGACTTCCATATGCTTCTTCATCTTTGATGAGATGTTAAAAAATAATATGAAAATAACTCCTATAATTGGAGATAATCCAGATTTTGTGAACAAGTATTTGGACACACTCAAAATGTTGTAGAAACTTACAACTAAAATAACAAAGACTGCCTTTACCTTTTCTTAAAAATTAATATTGTAAGTTAAAAAAATATTATTTTTCTTCTAATAATAAATGAATATTTTACTGTTTATTATTGAAATGCTTTATTTTAAGTTTTTTTCCCGTTTTTAATTCACATTTTCATATGGTGTACAAAATACATTTTTAGCATCGTAAGGGAAGGGTTGAAGCGAGTGTTTTAAATATTTAATGCAAAGAAGATTTTCGCTACGATCCAAATTTGTTTTCGTCAAAATCCTCTGTCGTGATTTTGGATCATCTGAATTTTTGATACGGAGAATCAGACGCCAATATCATCAATTCATATTAGATTTTAGTGACGAATAATTGAATGCGAAAATTTAGATTAATTGGAGTTAGTTAATTTATTATTAAAATGGGTAAAACGGGAAAAGAAGGGAATTAGGAAATAGGAGCGGAAGAGATTAATGATCTAGGGGATTTAGACGTCTCGTACAAAATAAACAATCAACACTGGACAGATATTTCGGGACCGTACTGTATTACGGCCGGCTTTTCTATAAACTTAGAACGGAAACTTCTCCCTCGTAAATGAAATTCATTGCTAGTCACAGGGGGGTTACAAATTAAGGTTCGATTTCTTATTTACATCGACGCATGCGGCTAACGTAGCCATTTGTGAATCTATCGCGTGAAGTGTTCAATGAATTACTGTTATTTGTTCCTTAAACACCTCCGTAGCGCAGTGGTCAGCGCCTTTGGTTACCGTGTTGGAGGTCCCGGGTTCGATTCCCAGGGGGGTCAAAATAAATATGGCCGATTTTCACTTACATTTATTTAATATCACCCTGGACTGGTACAAGAAGCGCAAGGCTGATCACCTTGCCTTCATGCAATTAACGATAAAGATAAAACTGCGTCGCTACGATGCAGTGCCCTATGCACCATTGGGTGCGGATAAGGGTTAGAAGAAGAAGTTTCTTAAACAAACAATCTTTCATAGACATAAATCACTCCTTTCAACAACGTCATATATCAAAAAACTTGATTTTTCAGGAGATCGTTTTTAAATTTTAAGAATATAATAAAATGATTAAAAATAAATATCATGCCACTTATTGAACTTTTTAATGTGCAACAGATCTTTTTAGGTATAACCTGAGGGTTTTTTCTCCATTTGAAAAATATTTTGTTCATTTAAAAAAATATATTAAACAATACATTTTCTTCAAAATGCAAAAACAACACTTTCTGCCCTGTAGCGGGTAAATATTAAGTCAAAAATATGCCGCTTTTGCTGGGACATAGAACATTTTCTGGGCATTCCAAAAACATGCAAAACTGAAAATTTACGATTTTTGATACATGACGTTGTTGAAAGGAGTGAGCGACATGTGGAACGTATGAGTGAGGAAAGAACGGTTTAAGAAATTTATGAGGCGAATGTAGTTGGAAAAAGAAGCAGAGGAAGATCAAGGAAAACTTAGCACAATCAGGTATGTCAAATACTTGAAAGCGGTCGGGTCAGGAGTCGTAAGAACCGTTGGTTATGTAGAATTGTGGATTAGGCAAAGAATATTTGCGAAGACAGAGTGGATTGGGGTTCGATTCTCTCTGCCTACCCCTGATGGTTAGTTAGTTAGTTAGTTATATCATTTAAGAGACGCAATCTTCGAAACTCATTAAATAACGGCTGCGTCAGCCGCCTGGCGTTTCCATATCCAGGAAACTAAACCTTTTAGTGATCCGTCGCGTTTGAAATCATTTATTGTGAAAAAAATATTTGCGAAACACGAGCAAATTATTCAATTAAGTGCCGAAATTTTGCTCTTCGCTAAAATCAAATATCCCTTAACTTATTATTCTCAAGTAAATTTCCTCCTATTTTAATTAACATGGACGAAAAAATGTTTAAATTAGTAGATATTGTATCCTTGATCAGTAAATATTCATACGATAAATTAAATATAAGTTTAATAACTATCATATCGATTCTCCGCAGGGGCTGGCAGAGAGAACAGAACACCAAACCATGGCTTCGCAGATAGTCTTCGCCTCTTTCACATACATGCATCTCCTCATACACACGCGCCGATTATTCCTACTCCTGACATGACTACTACATCCCAAGTATTTGGAAAACATTATCACACAAAGTTTTTATTAACTAACTAACTAATTAACCATCACGCCGCTTCCTCGCAGGGGTAGGCAGAGAGAATAGAGCGCCACACCACTCTGTCCTTGCAAACATTCTTCGCCTCTTCCACATTTATGCATCTCCTCATACATACCCGCCGATTGTTACGACTCCTAACCTGACCACTTTCAAGTATTTGGCATACCTGATCGTGCCATGTTTTTCTCGGTCTTCCTCTGCTTCTTTTCCCGCTAACATTCGCCTCATAAATTTGTTTTACCGTTCTTTCCTCACTCATTCGTTCTACATGTCCAAACCATCTCAACACACCTTTCTTAATTTTATCGATAATAATATCTTTTTTTAAGTTTTTATTAAAATATTTAATTTGAATAACGTCATTTTTATTTATATATTAAATGTTAAATCAAACACTGATTATACAAGTCTACTAATGTGTATTTTATTGTTGAAAAAACACATAAAAATCAATTTTGTGACAATTCTTTCTCCTACTTATGGTATTTTCAAACGAATCATATTCAAATAGGCGAAACAATTGTCACAATATTCATATGTATGTGTTTTATAAATATAAAATATTAGGTAAATGCAGTTTTTTTTTCGCATTTACTTTACTACTTTACTTAATTACATAATTTCAGTTATTTGAAATGACTTTCTTCCATCCTTCTGTCAACTTTTTATTTCCATTTGAATAGAAACTTTCGGGTTTCGATGCAAATAACGTTTCTAGTGCCCTATTTTTTTCCCATTTGAATCATTTTGTAAATATACAAAAAGGTGATTTTTATGTGTTTTTTCACCAATAAAATACTCACAACTTAGTAGACTCGAAAAGTCAGTGTTTGATTTAGCATTTACTGCATATACCTATATATATATATATATGTATATATATATATATATATATATATATATATATATATATATATATATATATATATATATATATATATATATATATATATATATATATATATTATATATTATATATATATAAATATATATATATATATATATATATATATATATATATATATATATATATATATATATATATATATATATATATATATATATATATATTATATATATATATATATATATATATATATATATATATGTACATATATATACACCATAGGGGTGGTTTAAAATACATAATATAATTCTAGCAATCAATCATTTCTCCTTATTCCATCGACCCTCGAAACAGAGAGAATCCAACCAATGTGGACAATTTTTCATCCCTTAATTGACGTGTCTAGGGCGAGTTCCGGGATTTTTGTATCGTTCGAACAAATCATGTGATTTAACCCAATTATCTGGCAACATTATTCGGGAACGGTACACTTTCGGAGGTCAGACGGCCGCTGGACCGATGCCAGCGTGCGTGCTTGTTTTCTTGGATCAAATTTATGTATCTGTAGTATCAAGTCGATGATCATAACTAAGAAACCAACCCCATTCGGAAAAAGTCACCCTATAACGAACACCCTGTTTCTTCTCTTATTGTACAGTTTTTTTTACAGTTAAGAATAATATGTTTAGGTAGTTTGCGGACGTGAATCGAGTAAAGAGTGTGGTTGGTAACAGAAACAGAAGAAGACCAAGGAACGGTAAGTTAGTTAGTAACAGTTTGTCCACCTCCGTGGTGTAATTTTTATCGTGTCTTGGGTTCGATTTCCAGGAGGGTAAAAATAAATATTAGTGATTTTACACCCTAATATTTATTTAATATAACCCTGGACTGGTCTGGAAGCGCAGTAGTGATCACCTTGCTTTCATGTCAGTATTGATCAATATAACACTGCATCAGCACGATGCAGTGTTACCCTATGCACCATTGGGTGCATATATATATATATATATATATATATATATATATATATATATATATATATATATATATATATATATATATATATATATATATATATATATATATATATATATATTTATATATATATTTATATATATATATATATATATATATATATATATATATATATATATATATATATATATATATATATATATATATATATATATATATATATATATATATATATATACATATATATATATGTATGTATATTGCATGATTGTGAATGTGTGTGTGGGTGTGTGTGTGTGTGTAACGCTCCGAGCTTTTCCGTGTGAAGGCCCAGAAATATATTATAAGAGATTACCATAAATAAAATCGGCGAAATATTAAGGAAGCTAACCTAAAAGGTTCACTATAATCACTTCTCGGCGAGTGGACTTCAAAAGGATCACCGTCTCTCTCTCCTTTCGGTAAGTGGACCTAAAAAGGTTCACTCCGTATCTCGCAAAAGTTTCACTGTAGTGTGTAACTTTTAATTGGATGTGTACACGCCGCTGTGTCTATATGTACCGGCTCTGTCTCGCTCGCACGCCATCTCCTGTCTCTGTCGCCTCAACTCTCTTTCAGACCGCTATGTGAGAGCCATCGTTTCTTAACTGTGCTTCAACGCCTTCAGGCAGTGAAAAATTTGAGCGTTATAACTTTTACAGATGAGCCAAAGAGTTGTGGTTTACAAAATTTTGAGTGTGTCCAATAAAAAGCTTCTTTTCATCTTACCAATAGATGTCTCTAGTGAAGTTCTAGTGATTCAAGAACAATGTTTCAAAATTGGTTCATATGTATATAGAACTTCCAAGAATTTTAGTAGTCTGGTTGTCAATAATGGGTAGAATGATGAATGTTACACGTGTGTAAAGTGATCACCCAGTAAATGCCCAGACTTCCATATTTTTCTTCATCTTTGATGAGATGTCAAAAAATAATAGTTCTGGTTTATGTTACCAAGTCGTAATCCAAGAAAAAAAAACATGAGATGAAAGGCAAAAGAAGGATGTAACTTTAAAACAGATTTGTTTAAGAATTGTGGATATTCCAAAACATTACATTTCCATTATAAATTATTTTAAATAATCAGGAATTCTTCAGTTACTATTCTTCAGCTTGAAAAACTTGAAGAATAGTAACAGATTCTGCAAAATTCCGGAGAAGGAGATTCCGACCTGTCTACAAATAAAGTGTACGAATCCTGCAAACTGCCAGTGAACACATATTGCTCACTCCTTTCAACAACGTCATTTATCAAAAAAAAAGATTTTTCAGGAGATCCTTTTTTAAGTTTAAGAATATATGAAGTTTTGATATATGACGTTGTTGAAAGGTGTAAGCGACATATGCACTAGACTATAGCTCTGACAAAAAGAAATGCAGAGAAGCTCAAGTTCACACAGCGATCCATGGAAAGATCCATGCTTGGTTTTAGCCTGAGGGATAAAATATAAACGAAGATACCAGGAACAGAACCAAATTGGAGGATATCATAGACGCATGGCAAAACTCAAATGGCAGTGGGCAGGACATATCGCTCACTCCTTTCAAGAACGTCATAAATCTAAAAAACTGATTTTTCAGGAGAACGTTTTTAAAGTTCATAAATAGAATACGATGTATTAAAAATAAATATCAAGCCACTTATTGAACGTTTTACTGTGCAACAGATCTTTTTAGGAAAAACCTGAAGGTTTTTTTTCCATTTGAAAAATATTTGGTATATTTAAAAAAATAATTAAACAATACCTTTTCTTCAAAATGCAAAAACAAAACTTTCTGCCCTGTAGCGGGTAAATATTAAGATAAAAATATGCCGCTTTTGCTGGGATAAAGTTCATTTTCTGGGCATTCCGAAAACGTGCCCAACCAAAATTCGACGTTTTTTTATTATTAACGACGTTCTTGAAAGGAGTGAGCTATATTGCAAGACAGGACCCCACAAGATGGACCCCAAGAATTCTTCGATGTAGACATTGGGAATACAAAAGAGGTGTCGGAAGACCCCAAAAGAGATGGTCCGACGACATAGTCGCTGTGGGGGTAGAAACTGGCTGCAAGCAGCAACCATCCGGAGAAAATGGAAAGAAGGGGAAGAGGCCTTTATCCAGTAGTGGAGGTCAGAGGGCTTATATAGATTTTCATCGATAAATGATAAATCGCTGTAAATTGTACTGATATTTTTAAAAAGAAAATATCAGTACAATTTACAGCCAGGACTCGAAGAGTTATCCTGCGAGATCCTGAATAGGCTTCCGTGTGAGGGGCGTATTTAAAAGTTCAAACACAGCCAAACTGAGCCAAGTATACAGAATAATGTGGAATATAGGGCAAACTAAAGAATGAGTTAGAAATGAGATAGGAATGTGTTCGTAGGGAGGTGTTATGTCGCTCAATCTATTCAAGAACGTCATATAATATATCGAAAAACTTGATTTTTCAGGAGAACATTTTCAAAGTTTGAAAATATTATACAATGTATTGAAAATAAATATCAAGCCACTTATTGAACTTTTTACTGTGCAACAGATCTTTTTGAGTAAAACCTGAAAAATATTTCTCCATTTGAAATATATGTAGTAAGTATATTAAAAAAAATTATTGGACAACACCTTTTCTTCAAAATGCAAAAGCAACACTTTCTGCCCTGTAGAGGGTAAATATTAAGATAAAAATATGACTCTTTTGCTTGGATATAGTGCATTTTTTGGGCATTCCAAAAACATGAGAATTGACGATTTTTGATTTATGCTGTTCTTGAAAGGAGTGAGCGATGTACCCACCCTTAGCGAGAGAGCAGAAAGTAGACGAAGTTTTGTTCGATCAAACACAACACATATTTCGCGACGGAATCTTTTGTTTCAAACACAAAGTCATTAGCAGAATCATACTCCGTGTAAGTACAATTATCTGATAGTATTCACATTTGTAAATTGAAATTCATCTGTGGGATTTTGCTTAAATTATACAGTTCAACTTTTATTTGTAATTTTCCCCCTTAACCTATCCAGATCTTTGGCAGGGATTTAAAATCTCCCTAAAATAATGTTTCCCCAAATATTTGATTTTTTAATTTTAATTTTTTTTATGTAATCTTAGGTATTTTGTAATCTAAAATAATTAGGAAGACTTCGGCGTTTTTATTTTACAATTTTTAAAACGTTTTGTTAATTTTTATTATTATTTTATAAAGTTACAATTAAGTTTTATTAGTTGCTTAATTTGCTACACATTTCTTCTTTAAACATAACTTATTACTAGTTACCCTGTGCTTCGCCAAAAAAAAAGACTAAGCTCTTGTGCTTGTAGAGAGACTTACACTCATTGTTTATTGTTTATACTTATGAATAATAAAAAAAGTCTATTTTGTATTATTTATTTTGAGTGTGTGTGTTTAAAAAAAATATGATCGTAAATGTATTGTTTTGATAAATATTCCCGCGCTACCGTGTGCTATTTATATTTACCCGAGACATTTATCTCACTCATACCACTGTCCCGCAACCATAGCACCATTTAAGGTGAAGGGTGGTATTGTTCGCATGCTGTGGTAGTGATTGACCTGACGAAGAGACGGGTACGTCTCGGAACCGGTAGACATAAAAATCTCGGTGAGTGGTTATATACTAATTTTATAAACATTTTTGTAAAAAAAAAAAACATATAAAAATGACTTAACCACAAGGTAAATGCTTTAAATATTAATAATATTGAGAATATGAAATTTATAATATTCATCTCTGGGAATCGATCCAGTTACTCCCAGCAACCATTACTCCACCAAGGTCTGATTCACCCTATATATTTAACAAGTTAAAATAAATAACTCACCCTGAATAGACCGTTTAGAAAAGAATCATCTTCAGAAAGAAAGTTTACCCCTTGGACCTCTGTTTAAAGCGAAAACTTTGAGATTTAGGCGCTGTCAAGTGAATTGATTTATTTCAAAGTTAACTGCCGAACTCAAGGCAGGATTCATCCCTTCATGTTCTCCTGATTCGGCAAAACTGTTCAAAACTCCCTGCATCAGCAAACAAGCAGATTTACTTTATTAAAACATACAAAAAAGATTTTTTAAATAACGTCCTAAAGATGCGTGTGAGGTTTAACTTTTCCCTTGACCTGTTAGGGGTAGTATTAGTACCTTTTTCTGTGTGTCAAAATTTGTATTGAAAAAATGTTTTTATTGATATATCTCTCACTCCTGACTTTTTCAGGAGATCGTTTTTAAAGTTTAAGAATATAATTAAATGAATGAAAAATAAATATCAAGCCACTTATTGAACTTTTTACTGTGCAACAGACCTTTTTAGGTAAAATCTGAAGGTTTTTTCTCCATTTGAAAAATATTTAGTTTTTAAAAAAAATACTTAAGCAATACCTTCTCTTTAAAATGCAAAATCAACACTTTCTAAATCTCCAATTCCAAAAAAAACTAAATTCTAATAATAATTTATTAAATAATACATTGTTTCAAAATTCTTCACCATTGCTTTCCATTTTTCCTTTGTTTTCAAACTCCGTCCCTTGACTAACCCCTTCCCCTTACTTTCCCCTCTCCTTATTTATAGAACAATTTTATATTTTAGTTACTATACAGACCTGAATGATGGAAGTTTAACTTCTGAAACATGTAGTCTTTAATAAAACTCAAGTGGTATAAAACTAGTGTTTTCTTTAATCATTGTAACATGTCTTACCACAAAGTTAATGCCGAAACAAAAAATAAAGTATTTTTAGCTATGGATATTTTTAATTCTGATATTGACAAAAGTTTATCTTATTATTTGTGTATAAATACATAAAAACATATAATGCTATCGTATTTTTATTATGCTATCGTATCTATTTAAAATTGTAAATAATATTGAAGATTGTCCATAATTAAGAAGCTCTCTAGGCTATATTGTTCCCAACAGAACAAGGTTACAGACCATCCTCTATTTGACCACCCCCAGGACTAATTGTCGGAAAAACAGCTTTATCTTTAGGGCTTGCAATTTCTATAATAAACATGTGTGCAGCCATGCTGATATCTTCAAAACTACTATTATTTCACATAAAAATTCTAATTAACTAATCTCTACTTACTATTCTAGTTATTCTAATCTATCTATACTCATCAATTTCTATTCTTTTTTTTCTGATTATTACAACTCTTTTTGTGCTTTTAGTGGAAAATTGTTTCTGAATCATTTAGTCTCCTCATTGTTAATTTTTTTCTCTAACCTGTACTTTCTATATCGCTCACTCCTTTCAAGAACGTCATAAATCAAAAATCGTCAATTTTCAGTTGTGTGTTTTCAGAATGCCCAGAAAATGCATTATATCCCAGCAAAAGCGGCATATTTTTAACATAATATTTACCCGCTACAGAGCAGAAAGTGTTGTTTTTGCATTTTGATGAAAGGTATCGTTTAATTATTTTTTTAAATTTACTAAATATTTTTCAAATGGAGAAAAAACCTTCACGTTTTACCTAAAAATATCTGTTGCACAATAAAAAGTTCAATAAGTGGCTTGATATATATTTTTAATACATAAACTTTCAAAACGTTCTCCTGAAAAATCAGGTTTTTTGATTTATGACGTTCTTGAAAGGAGTGAGCTATTTAAGTCTAAATTTATTTGTTATTTTCCCTTTAAAATAAATAAATAAATAATGGTATTCAATATTAATAAGTTAATATATTTCTGCTGTTACTTCATAATTATCAATACGTTTTTTGAATTCCATAGAACTTAGACTATACTAATTATTAATCAGTCTTGATAAAAAAGCGATTAGCTTCAAAACCGTTAGACATTATATTTAAGTTATAATTAAATATTTTAGTGATTTTAAAACAAAGTTACATTTTAATTATAAACATTTTTGTATTTTTTTTTTCATCACAAAATATAACGGCCCTTTGATGACGTTTGAGGTCACATCTTTAGAGCGATCTTAATGAGCATTTTCGCTACATTAAACATCATTTCATTATAAAAACAACGTTTTACAGATTCTGAAATTTATTTTCAAATATGTCTAGAAAGTTTAAACCCTTCGTTACATTTTCATGCCGCATAGATTTTAAACTTGACATTGGGCGAAACGTCTCTTTGAGGATCAAAATGAGAATATTTCATCTTTATCGTTTCAGCAATAATGGATCGATCACATTTTACTTGTATGTGAGTACTTTTAGTTATTTTATAATAAAATAAAAATTATTTATATTATCCACTGACACTTCGTGATGGAATTGCATTTTTAATATATTATTAGATTAAAACCAATATTTTTAGCTTTTCCACTTTATTTTTATTTGACCAGCGACCGGGTTTCGTCGTTACAGCAGTCTGATGATGTCTGTAACGACGAAACCCGGTCGCTGGTCAAATAAAAATAAAGTGGAAAAGCTAAAAATATTGGTTTTAATCTAATAATATATTAAATAAAAATGAGTGTGTCCAAATTGTTGTGCACAAATTTGGATGTTTTCATTTAGACGGTATTTTTACTATTCTCAATATTATTAATATTTAATGTATTTACTTTGTGCATTTATTTTTACTTATTTATTTTTTTACAAAAATGTTAATAATATTAGTATATAACTACTCACCGAGATTTTTATGTCTACCGGTTTCGAGATGTACCCGTCTTTTTGACAGGACAATCACTACCACAGCATGCTACGTAACGCATGTTTGTGCTGAAACATTTAGTGCATGTTGGTCTTCGGGTCGACCAAAAATCGCACGTGTTAAACATTTTGTGTAGTTTTAAGTGTGTAAATGGTGCTATGGTGGTGAAGGGTGGTATTGTTTGCCTGCTGTGGTAGTGATTGTCCTGACGAAGAGACGGGTACGACTCGAAAGCGGTAGACATAAAAACTCGGTGAGTGGTTATAAAGTAATATTATTAACATTTTTGTAAAAAAATAAATAAGGTATTTTTACATTATTTGACATTTCAACATACACGAATAAAAATAACTGGCCAAATTATAAGCTGATACGAAAATCATGTTTTCAGGCGTTTTCAAATAAAAATGTCTCCCAAATAAAAGCTTTCTCAATCCAACACAGATGGCTGTCGTGTACTCATATGTACTGTGTCATGAGATTTATGATTTACCAAGCAGTTCCACCTACACACCCTTTTTAAAAAAAAGCTTCCTTACATCAATGGCAGCGCCATCTGTTAAAAGTAACAGAAATTAGAAATTCACGTCATAGTCGTAATACTCAGCGAATACGTATCCGATACATTAATGTACAATAAGAAGAGACAAAAAACGTCTGCAAACACAGAATGATGTGGGGTTCGATTCTCTCTGCCTACTACTGCGGGGAAACGGCGTGATGGTTGGTAAATTAGTAACGGAAATTTAACTACAGCATTATAAATCCTTCAAAATTAAAGCTTGTAAAATATATTTTTTTTAAATATAAAAAACCCGTTCGTATGTTTAAGAAAAAGTAAGAAAAATCAACCAAGTGTATAAAATTCAGGGTAAATATAGTAATTTGTATTTAAAAGATTGATCTCAATTTAAGTATACAAACAAATAATAAATAAATCGAATGTGTATAACATGACACATACAAAAAACTTTTAAAATTCCTAAAGCTCCCCAAGTATGGAAGAAGAAAAATTTCGGGGAAAACTTTTTTCAAATCCTCCATGCTTAGTAATTCAGGAAACTTACAAGAAACGTGTAAGGAAATAATGAAGAAAAATGTTATATTTATTAGATACTTAACAATTTATCGTAATAATTTTCCTTTTCCACATTCATCGCCTTGCTCAGTGTATCTTTTCAATATCTATCCTTGCAAATCTGGGCTAGGAATAAAACTAAAGGCAGCTTTGAAAAGGACCCCAAAAAAATTATCGCTGCTAAACGAATGTATAAGGAAATGTAAAAATGTGTAAGCAGCAAAGATTACTTGCAAAGACAGAGCGGTGTGGCATTCTTCTCTCTCTGCCTACCCCTGCGATTAGGCCGCGTGATGGTTTATTGGTTTTATCGTAGTTTTAATTAAGTCCTTGTTAAAATTACGAATATTATAAAATCACACCTAATTTAGTCGTAAATTCCATCAAATTTCGTAAATTGAGTCTTATCAAATTCTACCAAGCTTTATCGTACATTCCGTCAAGTTTCCTAAATCGATCGTTCCATCAAATTGTACCTTAGTCATACATTCCATCAAACCTTACCTAGTTTAGTCGTACATTTCATCAAATTCTACCTAGTTAAGTCATACATTCCATCAAATTATACCTAGCTTAGTCGTACATTCCATCAAATTGTACCTAGTTTAGTCGTACATTCCATGAAATTGTACCAAGCTTAGTCGTTCATTTCATAAAATTTCCTAACTTAATCGGGCATTCCATTAAATTACACCTAGCTTAGACTTAATTGGGCACTTCATCAAATTATACCTACCTTTGTCATACATTCCATCAAATTATCTGACCTTATCGTGCATTCCATCAAATTTAATCATCTTGAACTTTTTCATACATAGAATTTTTCTACACACATTCGTATATTATTTTTGACATCTCATCACAGATGAAGAAAAATATGGAAGTCTGGGCATTTACGGGGCTGACGACTGTCATAGGCTGGTTTAAGTGATCACTTTACACACGTGTAACATTCACCAATTCTACCCATTATTGACAACCGCATCACTAAAATTCTTGGAAGTTCTATATATATGAATTAATTTGGAAACCTTGTTCTTGAATCACTAGAATCACTAGAGACATCTATTGGTGAGATGTAGATGATATCAGCCCCGTAAATGCCCAGACTTCCATATTTTTCTTCATCTTTGATGAGATGTCAAAAATAATATGAAAATTACTCCTGTAATTGGAAATAATCCAAATTTTGTGAACAAGTATTTGGACACACTCAAAATGTTGTATATATACATTTGTATACATATGTTACGTATTGAAATGTGAATATTTCAACAGGATTCAGTCTGCTTTCATCTTTTTTTTTGGCAATTCTAACATTCATATATATAAAGGTAAATATATATTCTTCGTTTTTATAGAAAATTGCGTTTGTATTCCTTTCGCATGAAGCTCACTCACTATGAACACACAACATCCCTCTATTTTCTTGAGTTCTCAGTCTAGGGGTGGAATTATGTACGTAAATGCTAAATGCTTTGATGTAAATTTGGTGGTAGCACAAAGGAGGCCTAAAATATGTAAAACACCACGCAGAAGTATCGGGAGGAATTAGGGGAGGCCTGAAAAATCAGACGATATTTCAGTTTTTCAGTGTCTGAAATACGGTTTCAGGTTTTGGGAACGAAATGAGCAATAATGCTTTGTATCTCGGCCGTAGGTAGCCGCAAATGAAAAATAACCTTAACAGGATCGGAATGAACACCCTGAAAATATCTTGAATTACTTTCGACCGAACGAATTTACAAAAACAATAACGAAGAATATTTCTCGTACCTATACAATATTTTGTTTGGATATTTTTTGAATCATGAATTCACTAACCATCACGCCACTTCCCCGCAGGGATAGGCAGAGAGAATAGAACGCCACACCACTCTGTCTTTGCAAACATTCTTCGCCTCTTCTACGTTCATGCATCTCCTCATACATACCCGCCGATTGTTACGACTCCTAACTGACCACTTTCAAGTTTTTGGCATATCTGATCGTGCCATGTTTTTCTCGGTCTTCCTCTGCTCCTTTTCCCAATTACATTCGCCTCATAAATTGGTTTCACCGTTTTTTCCTCACTCATTCGTTCTACATGTCCAAACCATCTGACCACACCTTTCTTAATTTTATCGATAAAGCTTATCTCAGCTTTACATTCCTTCCTTATTTCACTATTCGCACATCATTCGACTGCATTCAGTCTACTTTCATCCTTCTTTTGCCAACTCCATGTTTCACTTTCATACATGAATCATGAATTTTGGGAATGTTTATAGAGTATACTAAAGCTTTATTTCTCAAAATCAGGGTAGTTATGAGGCATAAGTAGAAAATCGCAAAAGGCCCTAAAAAACCTTTTTTTTATCGAATGCTAATTTACCTTAAGATATTTTTTAACATCTCATCAAAGATGAAGAAGAATATGGAAGTCTGGGCATTTACGGGGCTTACGACCGTCATAGGCTGGTTTAAGTGATCTCTTTACACACGTGTAACATTCACCAATTCTACCCATTATTGACAACCACTCTACTCAAATCAAACTACCTTAAGTTAATCCAAAGCCCGCAACTTATTTTCTTTAAACCCAAGTAACATTTTACACACTTGTTTTTTTTAAATTGAATGACCGTTTTTTATTTATTTATTTATTTATTTATTCGGGAATTGTACAGCTTACATTTAAAAAAATATATAATAAACAATAGTTAAATTAACAATAATAAACATTACATTACATTAACAAAAAACAGTTACGTTAAAAAAAGCCAATTAAACAATTCCACATTTATGTTATAAAACTATTTAAAAACATTCAGAGACTTAAAAAAAGGGTATTATATAAAATAATAGATTTAGCAGGAAGGAGAAGGAAAGGAAACGAATTAATGAGTGGTTAAAGGATTTTTTTTTAGGTAAGAAGTTTAAAAATATATTTATAAATATACATCCATACATACACACATACATACATATATATATACATACATTACAGTGGCGGTACTTCCCTAGAAGCCCAAAAGCCCGGCTTGCCTAACAACTCCAAATAAAAATTACTAAATCTAGACCAAATGATTAAAAATACATAATTAATGTATTTTTTTTAAATTATCGCGCTCTTACATGATTATTAAACACTATGCATGCCATTATATGGTGATGGTACTTATTGGTTATGGTTAATATCTGAGGAAGATATTTTACTATGGTGAACATTATCTTTATTTCAAGGTGATGGCTATACCTTACAAAAGTTACATGTTAGCATATTTTTACAATGATTACTATACTGGGAATGATATGAGGTGAAGAAATTATAGGTACATCATGTATTCACGAATGTGAAAAATAATGGGCTTGCCTTACTGGTAAACCCTAGGCACGCCACTGATACATATACACATATACATACATATACATTATATATACAGAAGAAAAAATGTCATGCACCGTTCACCCCCCACCCATAACATAACTAGGTTATAGGTGGAGAGTTATAAAAAATAAGTTTTTCTTTTAAATAAATATATGGTTTTGAGAATAAAAGTTTATTGAAGGTAAGGATTTTCGATAAATTCGGCGGGTGTGTATGGGAAGATGCATGAACGTGGAAGAGGCTAGGAATGTTTGCAAAGACAGAGTGGTGTGGCGTTCTATTCTCTCTGCCTACCCCTGCGGGAGAGCGGCGTCATGGTTAGTTAGTTTGTTAGTTAACTTATTGAAGGTAAGGAGTAAAGTATTTTCGATAAATATTCTTTAAAAAAAAAACAAATTCCAATATTTTTATTTTATTTTGCGCGGATAACATCTGAAGCTCATGGATATGCAGCACAAAGTGCCCTATATAACGTACTATTCCTCCACCATTTCCTTTCCCATAAAGCAGTAATAACTTTCACCCCGAGCTACCCATTAGTCAGACGTCTAATAATTCCTTCTATATCCATCCCCTAAAAATGTTGGGTGTTACGTAAAGTCGTTAAAAGTTCAAAATTCAACTACTCGCATTTATCAAAGCTTCCTTTATCAGTGGAATAGTACATATATCAAAATTGCCCTCCGTATGGGGTCCCACAAGGCGCAGGAAGAGTCCTAATCCGATATCCGAATGCGAGTAAAACCAAACACCCCCACCTCCGTTCACAGGACTACTTTGACATCAAAGGTGTTCGGGGCTTTAGTTTTAGGATATGGTAACAATGGAATTTATATTACGGCTTTGTTACATTCCCGTATTGGTTGGATTTATTTATTTGTACGCAGATGTTTCACTCTGGGTGTAACAAATATGTATAATATATTCATGTTATATTTTACATGTATGATATATTCGATATTCGTATATTCATTGACCTACCGGACCTTTCTGGAATCCTCCTAAAACAACGATTTTCTCGATAACCTGATATGATAATCAAGCAATTTTATTAATATTTTTTTTAATCTTAAATGATAATTTTTATTTTATTTTTTGACATTTAATCAAAGATGAAGAAGAATATGCAGTATTGGTATTTACAGGGCTTACGACCGTCATGGGTTAAGTAATCACTTTACACACGTGTAACATTCACCAATTCTACCCATGATTGACAACCACACTACTCAAAACTTGGAAGTTCTATATATATATATATATATATATATATATATATATATATATATATATATATATATATATATATATATATATATATATATATATATATATATATATATATATATATATATATATATATATATATATATATATATATATATATATATATATATATATATATATATATATATATATATATATATATATATATATATATATATATATATATATATATATATATGAGCAGAAACTCTTTCATTTGGATGTTACATGAGAAACGCTAGAAAGTATCCTTTTCATTTTATAATTTTAGCTTATAATTTTACAAGATTATTTATTTAAAACATTTTGAGTGTGTCCAAATACTTGTTGACAAATCTGGATTATCTCCAATTAAAAGTAAGTTTTTTTCAACTTGATCTACGTTATAAGCGGGTAGGCGAATAATTGAGTGCCGTGCTATCGGGTATTAGCTCTGAACAGTTTAAATCTGAGTTGAAGACGTTCTCAGTCGAAACCGCTGAAGGATTAACGATTTAAGGCTCAACCGCGCTCGTCTATGGTATACAGTACATAATCCTCCCACACATCTGATGAAAAGGGTACTCAAACACCCTCTTGTAAAGTCATGGACCGTTTGGAGATGATTCCGATATCAGAATACACGTGAATCGGCTTACGCGTCTTAATTTTTAAAGATCAAAGCCGACTTTGCGCTGCATTATATTAAATTAAACTAATTAGCAGGCGAATTCGTTCGCTTTGATCAATGAAAGCGTTTTAAATAAATGGTTTATAAGATTACGAAACGCTTTAAACGAGAAATACACAATTTCATATATTTTACTTTGCCTCCTTTGAGCAGACGCCAAGAAAGGACTCTGGTTTATATAATAAACAGACCATGCTATGCAGAAACCATCCTACCCAAAATTTGCAAAATTTCACTTCTACATGATTTTTTTTTTAAATATGGGAATTATATTTACTATTTTTCGATTCAATTCAAACCCTTATCCGCACCCCAATGGTGCATAGGGCACTGCATTACATAAACACATCGTTATCTTGATCGTTAACACACGAAGGAAAGGTGATCAGCCCTCCGCTTCAGGCACCAGTCCAGGGTAATACTGAATAAATATTAGAGTGAAAAAATAACTCATATTTATTTGAAATCCCCTGGGAATCGAACCCGGGACCTCCAGCATGGTAGCCTAGCGTACTGACCAATACACTACGGAGGCGGACAAGCCTCCTTATTGAATAAATAATCAAAATTTTGAAAATGAAAAACAGTAAACAATATTTCTTTATGGTACTATTAAAACAAACCTAAGTTCTACCATTCAACATAGTAATATATATTTTTTTTAAGTCTAAAAACATTAAAATGCAATAATCTCAGCTTGGTAATTTTTGAGTTAGATGGTTTTTGCACAACACGGTCCAATTAGGATTATAAAAAGATAAGGGTATTTTGATATCAAACAGTATGATAATCTCCCTGATAATGAGTTTTCCTGAAAAAACAATCCTTAGGGAAGGAATTTCATGATACGAACATCCCTTTTTTCAAATATAAAATTGTGATTTATAAAATAAAACCTCTCATCGCATCCCGTATTAAAAACAGAAGCAATACAACTGTTTGAATCCCAAAAAAAAACATGTTTTTCTATGTACCATAGCGAAAAACATAAAAAATGTCTTCAAAAATGTATCTTCGAAGAATGAAAACATATTTTCAAAAGAAACCAACTAATTAACTAATACACCATCATGCTGCCTATCCATAGAAGTCTTCCTTCTTCAAACCCTTATCCGCTCACCAATGGTGCATAGGGCACTGCATCATATAAACGCAGAGTCATTTTGATCGTTAACACATGAATGAAAGGTGATCAGCCCCCCGCTTCAGGTACCAGTCCAGGGTTATATTGAATAAATATGACAGTGAAAAATCACTAATATTTATTTGATCCCCTGGGAATCGAACCCGGGACCTCCAGAACGGTAGCCGAGCTTGCTGACCATTACACTGCGGAGGCGGACATAGAGGTAGGCAGAGAGAAAAGAACGTTACATCACTCTGTATTTGCAAACATTCTTGGCAGACAGTAGCCCTAAGAAGGACCTAACAGTGTAGAAAATCAAAAGTCGCTCCTTCAATTTTCAAGTGCTCATATCGAACGTTAAAGTGATTTTAAGGGTTAAAACTCAAGGTCGTTTTAAATTCAAAAAGAATTAAAATAAGTATCATGCTCTTGATTTTAAAAAAATAGTATCAAGCGTTAAAATAATAGCCCTAAGAAGGACCTTACAGTGTAGAAAATGAAACGTGGCTCATCATATCGAACGTTAAAGTGATTTTAAGGGTTAAAGCTCAAGGTAGTTTAAAATTCAAAACGAATTGAAATATGTATCATACTCTTGATATTAAAAATTAGTATCAAGCGTAAAAATAATGGCCCTAAGAAGGATCTATCAGTATGGACGATGTTGAACGAGTCACAGCGGGACTCATTCGAATCTCGACCCCTCGTATGGAACGTATGAAATAAAGCGCTTTTTAGGGTAAAAGGCGCCAGGTCTTTTTGAATTGGAATTGAAACTCGCAAATATGTGCTGCCACCCTTCTTGGGGCCGATCTCTACCGTAATTCGCGTCCGCACGGACCTTTGCGAATTCCGGAGAACAAAGCGGAGCAGATAGACGGTGAAACGCAACTGGATTCGAACCTCGGACCTTTCTACTAATTCATTATAACAGAGAACTGTGGAATAATTACTTGGGTAGGGTGGCCAGGGATTGCCACTAACCAGTTTTCGGTAATCTTCACGTAAATATGTATTTAAACATATCTTCCTCTAACCTTTATCCGCAACCAATGGTGCATAGGGCACTGCATCAAATTGCTGTGTTATATTATATTTATTTATTGATTTGGTGTTTCATTTGTAGTTCCATTTTAAATTATGCATTGATTTTTAAACCAAACACAGGTTTTTTGAGTCTACTAAGTTGTATTTTACTAACAAAAACACATAATTAATATTGTGACAACTGTTTCGCATAGTTATGGCATTTTCAAAAGAAAGTCTTTGTTATCCTGATCGTTACTTGCATGAAGGCAAGGTGATCACTCCTGCGCTTCAGGGACCAGTCCAAGCTAATGAAAATAAATATCAGAGTGTAAAATCACTAATATTTATTGCACCCCCTCTGGGAATCAAACCCGGACCAGCAGTACGGTAGCTAACTAAACACGCTAACCATTACACCACGGAGGCTGTCATAACAATTTTCACGTTAAAATCATTTTTAAATCAGACAAATATTTATTTTTATTTTTGATAATTATTTTGGCAGCCCTGGAGTAGATAGGATTCGCGTGGGATGAGAGCAGCCAAGCTACAAGAGGAGAGAGTCAAAACAAAAGGACATGGTCTTTTGTATGGGGTTCCAGGATCAGGCTTTGAAAAGACCAGATTTCGGCGATGATTTCGTTCAGTTAATAGGTTCGCGGTGTGAAAAGGCTATTTGTGTCCTGAAAAAGCATGAAATTTGCGATTTTAGAGAATTGAATGCATATCTGGCGGTTGGAAACCCTGGATGATTGATCGAAATGCATTAGCTTTGATTATTTTACAAGAAAAAGCTCTCTTCCACGTCATAAGTCACATAATAAGCTCTTTTTTTGTAAAATTTTAAATAAACAGTTATGGGTTTGATTTCTTTATCTGTAGAATTCAAAGATATTATTTTTTCTCAGCAATCCTTGAAATACTACCCTTTGCATAGTGATATTAAAAAAAAACATCTGAAATATTACTATTTATTCAGAGCATTTTGGATGTGTCCAAATACTTGTTCACAAATCTGGATTATCTCTAATTATAGGAGTTATTTTTCATATTATTTTTTTACATCTCATCAAAGATGAAGAAGAATATGTTTCATAATTTTCATCTCACCAATAGATGTCTCTAGTGAAATTCAAGTGATTAAAGCACAATGTTTCGCAATTGGATCATATATGTATATAAAACATCTAGAATCAGTAGTGTAATCAATTATAGGTAGAATTAATGAATGTTACACATCGCTCACTCCTTTCAAGAACGTCATAAATAAAAAATCGTCAATTTTCAGTTGTGCGTGTTTTCGGAATGCCCAGAAAATGTACTATATCCCAGCAAAAGTGGCATATTTTTATCTTAATATTTACCCGCTACAGGACAGAAAGTGTTGTTTTTGCATTTTGAAGAAAATGTATTATTTAATTATTTTTTTTTAAATATACTAAATATTTTTCAAATGGAGAAAAAACATTCAGGTTTTACCTAAAAAGATGTGTTGCACAGTAAAAAGTTCAATAAGTGGCTTGACATTTATTTTTAATACATTGTGTTATATATTTAAACTTTAAAAACGCTCTCCTGAAAAATCAAGTTTTTTGATTTATGACGTTCTTGAAAGGAGTGAGCGACATGTGTAAAGTGATCACTTGTACTTTATGTTAAAGATACCTATGAGATTATAACTCTGTTTTTTACGATACTTATAAGACAAAGGAGCACAGATAATACTTTAATTTATATTATTTATTGATTCAGCATTTACTTTGTGGAATGACATGTTGATATATATATTTTTAAATTAATAATAATAAATAATAAAACCCTTATCCGCACCCCAATGGTGCATAGGGCACTGCGTCATATAAACGCAGTGTTTTCTTGATCGTTTACACATGAAGGAAAGGTGATCAGCCCTCCGCTTCAGGTACCAGTCCAGGGTAATATTGAATAAATATGACAGTGAAAAAATCACTAATATTTATTATACCCCCCTTGGGAATCGAACCCGGGACCTCCAGAACGGTAGCCGAGCGTGCTGACCATTACACTACGGAGGCGGACACTTTAAATTAAACACTTGAATATAAAATTAAATGAGTTTTATTTATATAAACGACTAGTTTTGAAAACTAACAGATGTTTTCATCTTCTGGTAAAAATTAAAACTTTTAATTTTTACCAGAAGATGAAATCATCTGTAAGTTTTCGAAACTAGTCGTATATATAAATAAAACTAAATAAGTGGTTAATTCAAGTGTTCAATCTTTAATTTATTGCATATTGAATATTTTAGTTGCGATCAAAAGACGGTAGGTATGATAAATTACCTTTTTTTGGATTTTTTCATTATATTTTTAATATATGAGTTGTGACCCAACAGCACTTGCGTTTTGACCTCACCTTTCTTCAGAGATCGCTTTTTATTTGCCAATATTTCCCTATTTTTTCTATCCCATATTTCCTTATTTTCCCCATTATTTCCCTACTTTTTCCAATATTTTCCCTAAGCAACAAGCTCGCAAAATAAACGATGGGTAAAAATCTATATTTTCTGAGCAGTCGAGCGCTCTAAAAATGTTTTGGGATAAATATTCCAATCAGTTGATGTAATATCGGTTATTCTCCCTTATTTTGGGGTAGTTTTTTTGCTGTATATAAAAACATTTCCGACATGTTTCGCAATTATAATGGCGAGTCAAAGAATATTAAAAATGACCGAATCCAGAAAATCAAATACTATGTCCAATATTTTAAGAAAAATGGCTTATATTTGATGTGGGAGATGACGGAAGGTTACGAAATGAATAAAAGTTTTTTTTTATACTGAAAATTATACTGATTTAAAATCACTATACATATTTTATTACAACTTAATTATGACGTCTACCGGTTTCGAAGCTAACCGGTTCTTTTTCAAGACTGATACATAATCGTATTAATTGGTCTTAATAAAAAATCGGTTAGCATCGAAACCGGTAGACATTATAATTATGTTAAAATAAAATATTTATAGAGATTTTAAACCAAAGTTATATTTTAAGTATAAAAAAGACGTTTATTCATATCATAATTATTGTTCACAACAGTTTAGGTGTGTCGAAATCCTTGTTTATGAATACAACTCTTTCACTTAGGAGTTTTATTTTTATTTTTTTTATTCATTTAATATATTTATATTTTTATTTATAACATAATACATTTGAATTATTTATACATATGGAGAACTTTTATATTTCGATTCGCTGTGCCTCTCCATAAAAGAGACTGTACTCTTGTGCTTGGAGAGGGGCTTACACTCATGGTTTAATGTTATATAATAAAATATATAATAGTTTTTTTTGTATATTTTTTCAATATTGAAATGTATGGAGCTTTAATTTTTTTCTTAAGTATTTTTATATCATCTATTTTTTTTATTTCTTTAGGGAGTTTATTGAAATGTTTGATTGCCAAATATTTGAAGTTTTGCTGAAATTGCTTGGTGTTGCATTTTGGAGTAGAAAAATCGTTTGACAATCTCGATGATAAATTTTTTGTTAAATTTAAATAGTTGTCACCCTTTAGTATTTGAAAAATTGCGTTTTTTTTTATAAATGGATTCTATATTAGGGACTTGAAAATTTTTAAATAATAATTTTGTTAAAAATGTTTTTTTTTCAAAATAACTTTAATTATGGTTTTCTGTACTATTTTCACAGAGTTCAGTATGTTGTTGTATGAGCCTGCCCATGCAACAATGCCATACTGTAGTAGTGAGTGTACGATAGTATATTAAACTCTTTTTAGGTTGTCGATGGTTAGTATGTTTCGGATTCTAATTTTATTTACATTAAAGGTATCGAAACCAGGCTTCGTGTTGAAAATGTCGAAAAATGATGGTGTTCATATTATGGATAAAATTTACAACCATACTACATGTTGGACAACTCTAGCAACAAAAGTGTTACCATTTACTGACGATTTGAAAATGGCAATAAACTATTATCACCACTCATAAGGTATTGATTTTTGACAACATAGATGAAGAAGAATATGGAAGTCTGGTCATTTACAGGGCTTGCGACCGTCATAGGCTGGTTTATGTGATCACTTTACATACGTGTTACATTCGTCAATTCTACCCGTGATAGACAACCACACTACTTAAATTCTTGGAACTTCTATTTTAATTATTGTTCAAATTCGAAACATAGTGCTTAAACCACTATAATTTCACTACAGACAGCTCGGCTATCCAAACTCAAAACACAGTAAGGGAATTTTTTTGTAGTAGGTTTTTCTTGCATTTTTGGACTAAGTAGATTCTACTAAGTCCAAAAATAATTTTGTTAAATATGTTTTTTTTTTCAAAATAACTTTAATTATGGTTTTCTGTACTATTTTCACTGAGTTCAGTATGTTGTTGTATGAGCCTCCCCATGCAACAATGCCATACTGTAGTAGTGAGTGTACTATAGCAAAGTAAACTCTTTTTAGGTTGTCGATGGTTAGTGTGTTTCGAATTCTAATACATATATATGCATTTTCTTATTCGTTTTACTAGTTCATTGATGTGTGAGTTATTTTTTACATTTAGACATAAGTTGATTATAGTGTGATAGTAAAATAATCGCTTAAACCAGCCTTCGATGGGTCGTAAGCCCTGTAAATACCCAGACTTCCATATTATTATTCATCTATGTTCAGATGTCAAAACTCAAAGTTCCTTTGAAGGTCACACTAAATAAAATTTGTGAATAAGGGTATATTACAGCGAATTTCCACTCACCCTTATTTTTATGTTCGTCCATGTATACAACAAACATTCTAAAGTCTTGTTAAGGGTGGATATATTGACAAATAACCCTAAAATTATGTGAAGGCTAATTTTCCTGAAAAGTCCTGAAGGACCCTTTTCGAATCTCGCATTGAAGTCACAAAGAAATATTGAAATAAGGAGGTACTTATATCAAAAATATAATACAACTCACCGTATTATGAATTTTTCGAGATTAAATTTCAAGAGCATTTCACTGAGGGATGCCGGTGGCCAATTTGATGGAAAATCTTCGGAAAATGTTTTCTTACCTGGAATAAAAATAAAAATATAATATAAATAAAATTCAGAAATTTTCAACAAATTATGGAGTTATGTTGTGCATAAAAATTTAAAATCATATTTTCAGGCGTTTCCCAGCATGTAAAAAAAACGCCTGAAACATCATTATCTTACCTTAGAACCCTAACTGTCCATCTCCTCCTCCCCTGACCCCTCCTCTCTTCCTTAAACTTTCTACCTGATTCCCTCTTCCCATGCCTTCCTTACTCTATCGTCATTTTGTTTTTCTATTCATGTTACCCTGTTTAAATTCTTAATTTGTAATTATGATCTCTTATGTTTCTTTGTTTTTCTTTTTTCTTATCCTTGTCTTAACCTGTTCAAGTATTATCTCCCCACTAATTTCTAACAGACATCAAAAGGTACAAGCCTAGATCGTTCACACTAGTCTGTTGGTTCACACTGGTTGGATGGAAGATATTGCTTTATAGCAATAAGCCCGCCAATGTACACACATATTGTACAAAAGTTCAAATAAAAATAAATAAAATAATCAGGGTTCAATAATAAAAGTTTTCACTCAATAAAAACTTTTTCAATACAACCATAGATGGCTCTAGTGAAGTCACATGAACAGGGTCATGAGATTGATGATATATTTAGGAATTTCAAACGAATAAGTAGTGTGAATCATGGTTAGAATAGTGATTGTTACACGTGTGTAAAGTGATACCTTAACCAGCCTATGACAGGGCGTAAGTCTTGTAAAAACACAGATTCCTACATATCGCTCACTCCTTTCAAGAACGACATTTATCAAAAAACTTGATTTTTCAGGAGAACGTTTTTAAAGTTTGAAAATATAATACAATCTATTAAAAATAAATATCAAGCCACTTATTAAACTTTTTACTGTGTAACAGATCTGTTTAGGTAAACCCTGAAGGTTTTTTCTCCATTTGAAAAATATTTAGTATATTTAAAAAAAAAATTAAACAATACATTTTCTTCAAAATGCAAAAACAACCCTTTCTGCCCTGTAGCGGGTAAATATTAAGTTAAAAATATGCCTCTTTTGCTGGGATATAGTACATTTTCTGGGCATTCCGAAAACATACACAACTAAAAATTGACGATTTTTTATTTATGACGTTCTTGAAAGGAGTGAGCGATATATCTTTAATATCATGACACTTTATACATGTATGGTTTGTCCAAAAATTTTATGTAGTGTGGTGGTAAATAAAGGAAAAAATGGTGAATTTTGTACGCTAAACTGAACACTTAACCAGGCAATTACAGGTCTAAAGTCTTGTAAATACCCCGACCTTTTTCTTCTTCACCTATGTTGACATGTTTAAATGAAGAAAAAAAAAGAGCTCGTATATCGAACGGCGTGTGCCTGCGGAGCTAGCCAGTCACAACGGTATCGTTTCCCTTGCAGAGAACTAGCTTATAGAAATTCGGAAAAATTATAAACAAAAAATGAGCTCGGAAATCGGACGGTGTGTGCCTGCGGAGCTAGCTAGTTGCGACGGCTTCCAAGGACTAGATGGCAAGAGACGTGACCTTGTGAGGTACGAGAGACAGACGGCTTCTGAGCGTTGTTTTCAAGGCATTCGGCCCTTTCAGAAGAATCAAAACACAATTATTATGTTGAATACACGGATGAGAGACCCCCCATTGTAGTAGAAAATAATTATCCCAAATTAGTTATGTATTATTGTATATCAAATTTTGAAATGTTATTGTAAAGCTCGCTAAGGGATCTTTAGCAAAGCAGCGTGGGATTAACATTGACCCATTAAAGTCCGGTTTGAAATATTAAATACAAAATACTAAAAAAAGTAAATCACAAGAATATTCTCAATCTTAATAATATATAAAGCATTTACTTTGTGGTTAGTCATTTTTACTTTTACTCACCGAGGTTTTTATGTCTACCGGTTTCGAGACGTACCCGTCTCTTCGTCAGGACAATCACTACCACAGCATGCAAACAATACTACCCTTCACTACCATAGCACAATTTTTTTCAAATACTCTACTCACTACTCAAATTCTTGGAAGTTCTATATATATGAACCAATTTAGAAACCTTGTTCTTGAATCACTAGAACTTCACTAGAGACATCTATTGGTGAGATGTTAAGAAGCTTTTTATCAAGCAGAAACTCTTATATGAGTGTGTGAGAATAAAATTATAAAACCCTTATCCGCACCCCAATGGTGCATAGGGCACTGCGTCACATAAACGCAGTGTTATCTTTATCGTTTACACATGAAGGAAAGGTGATCAGCCCTCCGCTTCAGGTACCAGTCCAGGGTAATATTGAATAAATATGACAGTGAGAATAATGGGTAATAAAGTGATCACTTAAACCAGCTTATGACGGTCGTCAGCCCCGTAAATACCCAGACTTCCATATTTTTTCTTCATCTTTGATGAGATGTCAAAAAATAATATGAAAATAACTCCTGTAATTGGAAATAATCCAGATTTTGTGATCAAGTATTTGGACACACTCAAAATGTAAAAAAATATAGTTTAGTTGTATACCAGACGTCAATGGGTTTGATTAAAGCAAGCCTTTCTTCATCACCCTAGGGGGGTGGAATTTGGGAAATAATAATAATCATTATTACTGTTATTACTATACAAGTTTACAAAACAATTGACGGATTCGAATCGTCGATTTTGAGTTACTAACTAAACAAGCAAAATTAATATCATTAATATTGATACAACATTTATACAAACAGAAAGGTTCTACCCTCGGAGAAACCACCCCCGGGCATGGATTTTGGAATATTTGGATGTATATTTTGGGAAACATTGTTATTTGTTATCAATGTTATCCAATCTGCAGGAGTAGGGAACAGGCCCTTAATGGAAAATAATATAACATGACAATATACAATTTTGAAGATGGGATAGAAATTTTGCATTGTAATAACAGAACTAGTCAAATTAATAATTAAGAGGTGTTAGAAATAAAAAAAAACGGTTAAACAAAAATTAAATATAATTAATAACCAAATAAACGTTAGTCAAAGTCCCATTTTTAATATTTTTCCCATAAAATCAAACCCAACCTAAACAGAGTTATCCACTTCCTTGCTCTTACCCCTCCTTAAAACACCATTACCCCCACCCCTACCCTTTTGAAACCCGACAACTTGTACACTGTTTCTTTTTATATATATATTTAGTAATAAATGTAACCCTGAAGAGGGCAACAGGTTGTTGCCGAAACTAGTTGGTTAATAAAAATGTGGGTGGATCAGAACACAAAGTATTTTTATTGCTCGAAATAATATATCAATATGATCCACAAAGTTAATGCTTTCAATATTCAAAACAATAGATAAAAATTTACTCCTTTTAGCTAGAAATGTTTTACCTTTTCACAGTCAGTCAGACGAGTATCGGTCAAATTATCAAGTCGGCAATCTTTTTATATCCTTTGTGCAATTCAACTCCGAGTCCCTGCTAAATAAGATCGGTATTTCAAAAGTCTTTAGAGAAAATAAAGCGACGGTTAATTTCCAGTTTTTGTTCCAACTTGTGACTTTAATTCAACTACTGATCTTTTAACCTGTGATTTTTAGCTACGGTTTTTTGCGTTATTCGTACGGCGACGTCTCAGGTACGTTTTTAGTTACCTACAAACAAAAACTTATATTTTAATATGTTAGCTGGGTATAGTATAGAGATGGGCGATCTTTTTTTTAACTCCCTTTGCAATAAAACATTTTGGGGGCAGTTAGATAATCGATAATTGAAGACGCGTGACGTGTATTGTGCACATTTTGTTACACGAGAGAGAAGAAAGGTATAACGAAGAGAGAAGAAGAAAGAGAGCTTTACATTTCGACGCCACAAAGCGATATAATAAGAAATAACATTTGAAAATTAGAAAAGAAAATGATTTTTTTTCAAGAAAAACCACGTATTGTTATATTGTATTGTTGAAAGAATAAGTTTTTCTTTGAAATTCATGTATGTTTTTAAAAGAAAAGTGTTATTGAAAGGCATGAAGTAAAAAAACAAAAATAAATTATTTTAATATATTTTTTATTTTATGTACTTTTAGAGACTTGTCTGCAGGTAGGATAGTAAGGATAGAGAAGGGAAATGTGAAAAATACATCACAAACACCCAGAACAATTGAAAATAAATATTTCTGGAATTGATTTTGCAATTGGCGACAATCGAAGCCGCGACGTAAGTTTCGCAATCTAGCGTCTACCCAACTACGCAACAGCGCCTGCATTTGTATTCTAGCAACAACAAAAAAAGTTCGTGTAGACACGTGTGTAATGAATTATATATTTGCGAGTCCCCTCTTAATCGCTGGCGTCTGGGAGACGCAGCAGCAGCAATTAAAGGTTAAATCATGAGCGAGACAGTTTATCAAAATACTCTTCTGAATAATTTCGTCGAGAGGGAAGGATTTAAATTCTTTAGTTATAATGAATTTTGCGTTACAAAGGACATTAAAATATTCGCAGTCGCTCGCAGCGGAAGTCTCGAAGCGTGGATGATCCTTCTTGGGGACTTTTCCGCGTAAAAATTGAAGCAATTAGTTCTAGGAATTGAATTATTAGACCCGAGTCAAACATCGCTCAAAAATTTCAAAAATTCTGAAACGGTAATTAATTTACCGCTTTGAGCAGTGCATGAAGATTTTTTTCACTGTGGAAAGACGATCCTTTTTCGGCACTTGTCCTATATAGCTCACTCCTTTCAAGAACGTCATATATATAAAATCGACAATTTTCCGTTGGGCACGTTTTCGGAATGCCTAGAAAATGTACTATATCCCAGCAAAAGCGGCATATTTTTAACTTAATATTTACCCGCTACAGGGCAGAAAGTGTTGTTTTTGCATTTTGAAGAAAAGGTATTGTTTGATTATTTTTTTTAAATATACTTAATATTTTTTAAATGGAGAAAAAACATAAATAAAAATCTATCAGCGGAAGCTAAGCTGGCAGTACACAATGGAGTTCTGGTTCCAACCCTTATGTATGGAAGCGAAGCATGGAGTTGGCAAAAGAAGGATGAAAGCAGACTGAAGTCGAAATGCAATCCCTCAGACGAATGTGTGGAAAAACGATGTTTGATAGATGTTCGAATGATGAAATAAGGAAAGAATGTGAGGCTGAGATAAGCATTATCGATAAAATTAAGAAAGGTGTGTTGAGATGGTTTGGACATGTGGAGCGTATGAGTGAATAAAGAACGGTTAAACTAATTTATGAGGCGAATGTAGTTGGAAAAAGAAGCAGAGGACGACCGAGGAAAACTTGGCACAATCAGGTATGTCAAATACTTGAAAGCGGCCGGGTCAGGAGTCGTAATAATCGTCGGGTATGTATGAGGAGATGCATGAATGTAGAATAGGCAAAGATTGTTTGCAAAGACAGAGTGGTGTGGCGTTCGATTCTCTCTGCCTACCCCTGCGGGGAAGCGGCGTGATGGTTAGTTAGTTAGTTAGTTAGAAAAAACAATCATTTTTCACCTAAAAAAGTCTGTTGCACAGTAAAAAGTTCAATAAGTGGCTTGATATTTTTTTAATACATTGTATTATATTTTTTAATTTGTCCTATTTAGTCTGAGAGAATTTAAAAATAAATGTTTTGTTTACTGTAAGAAGATGTAAATATATATTTATATACATGATGTAAATTAAGTATAAAAATAGTTATTTTTTGACATCTCATCAAAGATGAAGAAGAATATGGAAGTCTGGGCATTTACGGGGCTGACGACCGTCATAGGCTGGTTTAAGTGATCACTTTACACACGTGTAACGTTCACCAATTCTACCCATTATTGACAACCACACTACTCAAATTCTTGGAAGTTCTATGTATATGAACCAATTTAGAAACCTTGTTCTTGAATCACTAGAACTTCACTAGAGACATCTATTGGTGAAATTATAAGCTTAATAATACAAATGAAAATGGTATTTTCTGGCGTTTCTCATGTGTGTAATCCAGGATTCGGATCTCACATACTAATATAAGAGTTTCTGCTTACTAAAAAGCTTCTTCACATCTCACCAATAGATGTCTCTAGTGAAGTTCTAGTGATTCAAGAACAAGGTTTCTAAATTGGTTCATAAATATGGAACTTCCAAGAATTTGAGTAGTGTGGTTGTCAATAATGGGTAGAATTGGTGAATGTTACACGTGTGTAAAGTGATCACTTAAACCAGCCTAATGACGGTCGTCAGCCCCGTAAATGCCCAGACTTCCATATTCTTCTTCATCTTTGATGAGATGTCAAAAAATAATATGAAAATAACTCCTGTAATTGGAGATAATCCAGATTTTGTGAACAAGTATTTGGACACACTCAAAATGTTGTAAATAAAAATAGTTTGTAATAAAAGCTTACTAATGAAGTAAATAAGGGTTAGTTTTAATATAACATTTGAAAATACTTAATATTACTAGAATAAATTGAAAAAATTGGGCATATTACTGCCTGTTTGAGGTTCGCAAGCGTGCCGTTACATTCAATTTGTGTGTTTTTAATTTACACAAACCTTTTGAAAATTTTCACCGGGAGTTTCATAAATTTACATTTTATTATAATTCTAGTATTTGAACTGGAGTGTTTTTTCCGAGTTGATAATATCATAATGTAAATAATGATAAAAAATAATGGCCAATTTATATAGAGCTGTTTTCGTGAAAAATTACCAGGAGGGCTTGACAATTTACGGCAATTTTAACGTTTAAATGACATAAGTAAATAAAGAATTTAATTTTTAAATTATATGTATATATATATATATATATATATATATATATATATATATATATATATATATATATATATATATATATATATATATATATATATATATATATATATATATATATATATATATATATATATATATGTATATAAATATATATATATATATATTTCTAGATTTATATTATCCACTGACACTTCGTGATGGAATTGCATTTTAATTTATTATTAGATTAAAACCAATATTTTTAGCTTTTCCACTTTTTTATTTGACCAGCGACCGGGTTTCGTCGTTACCGACACCAGTCTGATGATGATCTAATTATAAAATATATATATTGTATATATATACATATATATATATATATATATATATATATATATATATATATATATATATATATATATATATATATATATATATATATATATATATATATATATATATATATATATTTACTTGGTTTGGCATCTCTAAGGGTGTTAAACAGGGATGTGTGATGTCACAGAGTCTGATTGATCAATACATAGACAATTGCATGAAAGAAATGAAGGATATTGGAGTAAAAATGATCGATTTGACTGTCTGCAAAGGGTGCTTAGACGAACGTGCGGACACGATGTATATTTATATATATAAAAATAAAAATCCTTAATGTTATTTTTATAACATTTAGAAAAATGTGATTAAAAATAAATCTGTTAATAAAATTAAATAATATTATTTTTCAAACATTTAGGATTTTTACGGAGTGTTTTACGGTAGTTTTTGGTGAGAGTATTTTAATGTTTTGAATTAAAATAAACCCTGATGATGACAAGGTATTGTTGAAACCGGTAGGTTAAATTGTATTTATAAAAAAAGTGGTGAAAACGAAGTTAATTAATTTTAAAAAAATGTTACACGTGTGTAGAAACCAGCCTATGACGGTCGTCAGCCCCGTAAATGCCCAGACTCCCATATTCTTCTTCATCTTTGATGAGATGTTAACAAAAAAAAATATTCTAACATAACTAAAATTGTTTTTAAATAAAAAAGTTTACTAACGTAAATATAATGATTTAAGAAAACACTTCGTTTTTTTCATATAAAGGCCAAATTATGAATTATCTTGAAAATTTAGAAATACAAAAAAAAACCTGAATTCTAATAATAATTTATTAAATAATATATTGTTTCAAAATTATTCGCCATTGCTTTCAATTTTTCCTTTGTTTTCAAACTCCGTTCCTTGACTAACCCTTTCGCCTCTCCTTATTTATGGAACAATTTTATATTTTATATTTTAGTTATTATACAGACCTGAATGATGGAAGTTTAACTTCTGAAACATAAATAAAAAACGTAAATATATATACATATATATATATATATAATTAAATTTCCCAAAATACTCTTTGAGCTGTTCGAAATAGGACACGTGGCCTTTACCGGCAGGGATGCGATGCTAAGTCCCAATTTAGAAATTTGGGGTATTCTTTTGAAGTTGTAGGAAGGTTTTTTTTTCGCGGAAAACATCTAAGGGAAAATATATAGACTGCGAAGGTTGTGTTATGCTGATTGCTTGAAGAAATTCTAGAATTTATTCCTGCCTTGCCCGGGGGTGAATAGAAACAGACATTTCGTTTAAAAATAAGGCCACTTTACCATTGCGAATTGGTGAAATGGCCATCATTATTTCCTGGCAGAATCACAACATTATTTTTCTCCTTTGAGTACGATTCCTACACTCTCAATTATGACAGGTCTTTTTTAGGGCCAAAAGCAAAAATGGTCGAATTTAGGTTAATTAAGAGGATATTAATATTCCAAAGGTCGTTTTTAGGACCAACACCCGAAAAACTCGATTTATTGACATTCTTTTTATTTATAACTAAAGATAATAATGTATGTCATGATGATATATATTGTTATTTTAAAGGTCCTTCTTAGGATCAACACCTCAAAAAGACAATTTATTGACATTCTATTATTTACACTATCGATAATAATGAATGTAAAAATGATAAGCTTGTTATTTTAAAGGTCCTTTTTAGGACCAACACCTGAAAATCTGGGTATATTCACATACTTTCATTTATAACTAAAAATAATAATATAGTCAAGATAATATGTATTGTTGTTTTAAAGGTCCTTCTTAGGATCAACACCTTAAAAGGTCAATATATTGACATTCTATTACTTATACTTAAGAAAATAATTAATGTAAAAATAATATGCTTGTTATTTTTAAATTCCTTTTTAGGACCAACATCTGAAAAGCTGGATATATTGACATTATTTTATTCGTAATGATAAAATAATGTTTCTATGACCTAGATGACGTTGTCTATGACAGAAGGACCTACAACCTTAAGTCAAGGAGATCTGACCCTAACAGTCTAAAAAGACGATAAGTTTGGATGGAGATAATAATGTTTGTTTCTTACAATATGTATGTATACTGAAATAATGTTTTTAATATGAGTATACTGAGACAATGTTTTTAATGTCCGCCTCCGTAGAGTAATGGTCAGCACGCTCGGCTACCGTTCTGGAGGACCCGGGTTCGATTCCCAGGGGGGGTAAAAATAAATATGAGTGATTTTTTCACTGTTATATTTATTAAATACTACCCTGGACTGGTACCTGAAGCGGAGGGCTGATCACCTTTTCCTCATGTGTAAACGATCAAGATAACACTGCGTTTATATGACGCAGTGCCCTATGCACCATTGGGGTGCGGATAAGGGTTTTATTATTATTATTATTATGTTTTTAATGTAAAGCACCCTTTAAGAATCAATTACAAAAGTGTCCCTAAAAAAGACCATTTAATTTATGCATGTTTGCTTTATTCGGTTATATCCTTCTAAAGAATATCATAAATTATAAATATGTAGTTAAATTCCACATAACAAATCGATAGAAGTCAACAGTGTCCCTAAAAAATACCATTTTGCTAATTCACATTTGTTCTTATTTACATAGCTTTATCCTTTAAAAGGACATCTTCAAATATAAATATGAAGTATAATTACAAATTACGAATTGATAGAAGTTAACAGTGTCCCTAAAAAAGACCATTTTACTAATTCACGTTTGCTCTTATTTTGTTACGTCCTTTTAAAGTACATCGTCAAATATAAATATGTAGTTAAATTTAATGTTACCTGTTTATTTAGAATAATATTAATGCGAGCGCGTTAAGATTATTCACAGGCGAGTTTACTCGTCTGACTGTGAATCTGTTTTCGGAACTACGTCTGAAATACTGTAACAAAGTTTATGAAAGGTATTTATTAACGACACCTGTTGTTTACTTTCAACAACTAAGAGTAAAAGCGATGAAGAACATCGGTAGCTCTTAATATATTTAAATATATATATTTATATATAACTAACTTACAGATTAATAATTCCGTTACCCCGGAGAAGAAGATTCAATTCAATTCAATTTATTCAATAATTAATATATACATTGCAAACAAACATTTAAGGCGTATACATTAAAAAAACAAATAAAAAATTACGCAAGAAGACTCTTGTTAAATGTGTAGAAGAATCTCGCTTCGGAAAACTCCTTCGGACACATGGAACAGATCAATATCCAATGTGATATTGTTCAACATAGCGGTAGCTCTTCCTACAGGCATAACCATCGGCAGGTTGGTCCTGTGTATAGGAATGTGAAACAATCTATGCCGACGCTGTCTTAGGTAACTATCGGGAACATACAGACCAATGCTCTGGATAATTTCAGGATTATCGATCATACCGCGCAACAATCGATAAAAAATGCGTAATCAAATACACATTCCTTCTAGTCTCTAAACTATTGTAGCCAAGCATACCCTGGAGAAACTGGGTCGGGTAGAGCCAAGGATAATAAGATTGAGACCCTATGCCCATATGCGGACTGACACTCAGCACTATCAAGTTTAGTCTGAAACTGGGCCCTGGACAAGAGCCAAGAGATCTGGTCCAACAGCTCAGGGATGAAACACGCAAAGGAACTGATCACAGGGTACTCGCGGAAATTCACCACAGAAGCTCTTAAGCTTAGCAAAAAACAAATAAGGATCCTAACCAGGACCTTGAGGACACTGCAAACTGAGGAAACACACGACAAAAATTGGACTTCATGACTCCCCAGTATGCAGATTTTGTATGGAGGATAACGAAACACCACTCCATATTCTCTATTGTGAAGCACTCGCTCGCAAACGAAGTCACATCCTTGGAGGACCTCTACTGGACTTCGAGAAGGTGAAGCTCCTACCACCAAGACAGGTCGTGAGCTACATGACTCATGTAGGTCTTGAGAGTGAGCTGTGATACAGAGGGAGGTCATAATAGACCTAATATGGTCGCAGTGACATAAGGGATGCAAGATCCCTTAACCTCATAATAAAAATAATTAAAACAAAAAACAAAAACCCCACCGCTTTGTATTTGCAAACAATCTTCGCATTTTCTACATTGATGCACCTCTTCATACACAACGTGTACACAAAGATACAAAACTGTAGAATAAGATAGTGACGCAATATGTAAATATCCATCTCTGAAGATGACAAGGTTTTCAGTAGCATTCAGTCTATTTTCATCCTCATTTTGCCAATTCCATGCTGCACTGCCATGATGATGTAAATAATTTTTCAGATTTTGAGTGTGTCCAAATACTTGTTCACAAACCTGAGTTATCTCCATTTTATGAGATATTTTTAAACTTTTCATTTATTTATAATAAAAAAAAAAACAGAAAAAATAACTTCTAAAATGGATCAAACAAATTTTACAACAAGTATTTGGACACATTTAAAATGTACAGGATGAAAATAACAGATCAAATTATCAGCTACATGAAAAATCGTGTTTTCAGACGTTTCCCAGTTTTTAAAAATAATCTGGGGTTCAGATCCAAATAAAAGGATCTCTGCTTGATAAAATCTTTCTCAATCCAACATAGATGGCTGTTGTGAACTCATATCTGCTCTGTGTCATGGGATTAATCATATGTCTAGAAGTTCCATAAATTTTAGTATTGTGGTTATCAATCATGGGTAGAATGGTGAATGCTGCACAAGTATAAAGTGATCAATTAACCAGCCTGTGATAGATCATAAACCCTGTAAATACACAGACTTCCATATTCTCCTTCATCTATATAGAGATGTCACCAAATGTTTACATTTCGACGGCCCCTACGTAAAGTACTCTATCTGCAAATCTGTTACTTTACAGGAGAGAGCTTAGAAGATTTTTTCAACCTATTTTTTAAAATTAATAAGTGGTTTTATCTGAAATTCTGAACTAATATAAAATATTAAAAAACACGATAAAATAATGTATTAAATCGTTTTAAAACTTTATGCTTTGTCAAAATTAAGAAGTTAGCGTTTTAGGAGTTCAGTTCGTTTAAAAAATTCGATGTAGATGGCGTCTTATATGCCTGAAAACTAGGCGTAATTTATTTTATATATTTTTTTGTTTGTTTATATTTGTAGATTGTCTGCCTCCGTAGTGTAATGGTCAGCACGCTCGGCTACCGTTCTGGAGGTCCCGGGTTCGATTCCCAAGGGGGGTAAAAATAAATATAAGTAATTTTTTCACTCTAATATTTATCAATATTACCATGGACTGGTAGCTGAAGCGGAGGGCTGATCACCTTTCCTTCATGTGTAAAACGATCATGATAACACTGCGTTTATAAGACAAATGCCCTATGCACCATTGGGGTGCGGATAAGGGTTTTATTATTATTATTATTGTATTTGTAGATAGCGGTCAGTTGATAACATACTCAAAATATCTCAAAATTGACGAAAATGTAGTTAGAGCAATTTCACACAGGCACGTCGATTTGAAATGAAGATAAGTTCTATTATTTTTTAACATCTCATCAAAGATGAAGAAGAATATGGAAGTCTGGGCATTTACGGGGCTGACGACTGTCATAGGCTGGTTTAAGTGATCACTTTACACACGTGTAACATTCACTGATTCTATCCATTATCGACAACCACACTACTCAAATTCTTGGAAGTTCTATATATATGAACCAATTTAGAAACCTTGTTCTTAAATCACTAGAACTTCACTTGAGACATCTATCGGTGAGATGTAAAGAAGCTTTTTACTAAGCAGAAACTCTTATATTAGTATGTGAGGTCCGAATCCTGGATTATAATCACACACATGAGAAACGCCAGAAAATACAATTTTCATTTTTATTATTAAGCTTATAATTTGACCAGATAATTTATTTACAACATTTTTTTATTTTTTTTTATTTTGTGAACAAGTATTTGGACACACTCAAAATGTTGTAAGATAAGTTCTCGCGATGAATGATGAGACTTTAAAAGGATAATACGACGACGTAAAAAACGGGAAAATCGATTCGACTTATAAAATCCAATGCAAAAAACGAAGGATCCGTTTCAAAGTGGATAAATATTCACAAATCATTTAACATTAATGTTTTCCAAGAGAGAATTTTCGGGTCCTTGTGAAATAATATGTAAAATTCATCCCCATTACAATATTCTACGTTATAATTTAAAGGATAGCCAAACACACTTAGGGCCTTTATATTTCACCGAAATTGTCCGCTCCGAACGGTCCAGGGAGGTCGGGGGATGAAATTTTAATAGATAATACGGAAAAGAGTTGACGAATTTAAGCGAGTCACGGGCCGACGATAACTCAGACAAAAGTGAATAATTTGTTAGAGTTAATACTAGCAATTTCGTGCCCAATTATATGGAGAGTCGTAATTCCGGGGCATTTGTTACCGAAAAGGAGAAATATGATCCACGGTTTATCTCAGATTGAGGACTGGGTATCTCCATTCGCGTTTGGATCCGTGATTTCGTCTTTTATGTAATGAGACGTTTTTAAAGACGAATTTTGAGTCTTAATAAGGCACTTCAGATTAAAATCGTATCGCCTTTAGAAGCGATGAGAAGTCTCACCCAAAGAGGACCTTTAAAATCAATTAATGATATCGAAACGTATGCAATTAAAAATTGTATTTTATGTTAACGGATTTTGAGTCTTGAAAAGGCGCTTCAGATCATAATCATATCGTAAAAAGCGATGAGAAGTTTCACCCAAAAAGGGCCCTTTAAATCAATTGATGATATCAAAAGTTATGCAATTCGTATGTGTGTATTTTATATGTAATAAGATGTTTTTTGTAAAAACGGATTTCGGGTCTTAAAAAGGCACTTCAGATTAAAATCGTATTGCTTTTAGAAGCGATGAGAAGTCTCACCCAAAAAGGACCCTTCATATAAATAAATTAATCCAAAGTATGCTTACTTCATACTGATCATGTTTCTGACCAAGTTTTCCCCTGCCTTCCTCTGCTTATATTATCAACCACATTCGCCTCGTATATTTATTATACTGTTATACTTTTACTCATTCAATTCACATCCCCAAACCATCTTTCAACACACCTTTCTCCATTTTATCGCTGGGAGAATTGATCAAATAAATGTATTAGGTAACAGAACACGACAGTGATTCAAAGAGTCTGATAAATGTGGAATTACGCGTTAAAAATTACGTCGATTTTTCCCTTTGTTGCATTAAAAAACACCCGCCTCCATTCGGGAACAGAGCCCCACTTTCGTGAGTTCCTGTTTGATTCCAATCGATGTTATTTTCAATTCGGAAAGGAATCAAGGGTGATGTCGACGAATGTTTTCATCGCCTTGACGTTTTCCATCCACTTTGTAACAATTTCCACTTTCAAGTTTAACCATTTCCACTTTCGAGATTGTACAAATTTCGAGTGTTTCGGGTGAGTGACGTCCCCTGTATACACACTGCGGAATACGACCAATAGGCGATCGAGGAAACCTGGCAGGGCTGGCAGCGCGATGTTCTCAAAAGGGGCTTGCGTCGGGGGCTCGAAGATAAATTAGCATTTTTTGCTGTCAACATCTTAACACATCGATGAAGAAGAATATGGATGTCTGGGTATCAAGAATTGTCATGAAATAAAACTATATATTACTAGAAATAAGGATAAAATAAGACTGGTAAATACACGTCTCCTTCACACACTATCATCAAGCAGCGAGAGAGAGTGAAACACAACGTTTAAATTTATCCATTATAACATGGAGAAGAAGTACTGAGAAAGTACAGACTTCAAGGTGGAAAACAATATATTAAATGAATATATACCATTAAAAGCATTGGTTAACATGTGAAGCCGCGGAATAGGAGAGAACATGGCATAGTTTGCACTATGTGCAAATACTGCGAATACAGATTTTTGCCTAGTACCTCTTCGACGCACGCTAAGCTTTAATTTGCATGGGAGATCAACTTATTTAATTTAAATGGTATGTACTGTATTTAAAACTAAATAAATAAATAAAATTATAAACCAATACATTGATAGAATACTTCACTGTAAATAAATATAGGCAAATTTTAAAACGAATAGTTTGAGAGAGATATTTTTGAGAACATTTAAAACGTTCGTACAAGCCCCTTCTGTACACCCTTGCACATAAGGTTTGTTTAATAACCCGTGAAGAGGGTAGAATTTTTATTTATATGAAAGGGTGGAAAAGAATATTGAATAGCGATGAAGCAATAGCTACCACCTTCCCAGATCGAGTCACAGACACAAGCGAAAGCGTCGCTTGCGACAAAAGTTCGAAGAGGTGAAATTCGAGCGAGGAAATCGGTGGATTTAAGCAGTTTAGAAGATAGAGACGTGAAGATAAAGTATGTGTGTTTGAAAAATTTGTGGTGCGTGATAGAAATAACATTCGATCAAAGGGGATCACGGAAAGGTACAGGTAGGAAACACATCGCTCATCAGGTCAATGGCTTTTATGTAATGCAATGATAATAGAACTGTATATATCACGACTCATCTATTCTTACAAACCCATGATATTTATACAGTAGAACCTCAATATATGACAGATTCGTCTTGGGCACATTTTCAAGCTAAACATATCGCTCACTCCTTTCAAGAACGTCATAAATAAAAAAAACTTGATTTTTCAGGAGAACGTTATTAAAGTTTGAAAATATAACCCAATGTATAAAAAATGAATATCAAGCCACTTATTGAACTTTTTACTGTGCAACATATCTTTATAGGTAAAACCTGAATGTTTTTTTTTCCATTTAAAAAATATTAAGAATATTTAAAAAAAATAATTAAACAATACATTTTCGTCAAAATGCAAAAATAACACTTTCTGCCCTGTAGCGGGTAAATATTTGGTTAAAAATATACCTCTTTAGCTGGGATATGGTACATTTTCTGGGCATTCCGAAAACATGCACAACCTATATAGTACCACGCATACTTGGAATCTAAAATTTGAATCTAGTCATGATCTTCTAGCAATTACGTTTTATCAGTAGTAATACTGATAAAATATTTGAAAAAAACCTTAATAAAACAACGTCATAAAGTACTTCATTAACTTTTTTAATTAATGTTTTACTTAGTAAATACCACTATTTCTTAAAATCTACTGTGACACGTGTTTCGATGCATTCCGCATCATTTTCAAACACTTGAAAATGATGCGGAATGCATCGAAACACGTGTCACAGTAGATTTTAAGAAATAGTGGAATTTACTAAGTAAAACATTAATTAAAAATGGATAGATTTTACCACAAAGTGACTGCCGAATCAATTAATGAAATTACTTCATTAACATTAGAACTGAACGAACAAGAAAAAACACAGTTCAAAGTTCCATATTACAAATTTCTGTATTACAAATTTCCCAGCTTATCCGATCTTATCTAAATCTGAACAGGCTACAGCCCCAATCAGTTCATTCAATTTTCACTGTTATAACACTGTTTTACACTTTTTATTACATTTTTAAAAAATAAAACAGAATGTGTTATTACTAATTTGAGTGTTTCGCTAAACCGTTTGATCAAGACGATTGAAATAATTGAACAAATAGCAAAAACACACCCCAACGATGCTCTACAGGGAAGTTTCGAGCGAGCTTAACCAGAAGCGTATTATTTCGAATAGGAGAGTTACGATTTTAATGAAATATGTAAATATGATTTACAAAGGGTCTGTTTATATTTAGGTGTGGCGATGTTATTAAAAGGATCGTGATTTCACCAGCGTCGGACAAGGGTTAAATTCTAAACTTTCGACTTCTGGAATAAGTTAGAATAAACTTTAATTGAAATTCTGATTTAGTTCCAAGCTGTTTACGTACTGCTTTGGAAGATTTACACACCCAAATGTTATGTTTAAACTACGGATCTGGGTTTAACCATCAACTGGTTGCCTTTGTAAATATTATATATCTACCCCCATCCCTGCAAAACATCGTACATGGCATTTTGAGAAGAACTGTTTCCCAAAAGATTGTATAAGATTAAAAAAAAATACTATCGGAGCATACAGAACAATCAACATATCGCTCATTCCTTTCAACAACGTCGTTTATCAAAAAACTTGATTTTTCAGGAGATTGTTTTTAAAGTTTAAAAATATAATAAAATGCCACTTATTGAACTTTTACCGTGCAACAGATCTTTTTAGGTAAAACCTGAAGGTTTTTTGTTAATTTGAAAAATATTTAGTATATTTAAAAAATATTTAAACAATACCTTTTCTTCAAAATGCAAGAACAACACTTTCTGCCCTGTAGCGGGTAAATATTGAGTTAAAAATATGCCGCTTTTGCTGGGATATAGTACTGGGCATTCTGGGCATTCCAAAAACATGCACAACTGAAAATTTAAGATTTTTGATTTATGACGTTGTTGAAAGGAGTGAGCGATCACCGGACATAATATACTGCATAATTTTTGAAAACATCAATTTGTATTAATGAAACTTCTCTCAAGATTTTCATTCATACACCGGACTACCCATCGGACAAATATCAACAGTGTGTTTGTCAATCATGGGTAGAATTGGTGAATGTTACACGCGTGTATAGTGATCACTGAACTAAGCCTATGACGGTCGTAAGCCCCGTAAATGCCCAGATTTCCATATTCTTCTTCACCAATGTTGGAATGTCGAAAAATAATATATGAAATCTACGTATGTACTATGAAGATAGAAATTAAGTAATATTAAATGTAAAACCATCTCAACATTTTGAGTGTGTCCAAATACTTGTTCACAAAATCTGGATTATCTCCAATTACAGGAGTTATTTTCATATTATTTTTTGACATCTCATCAAAGATGAAGAAGAACATGGAAGGTTTCTAAATTGGTTCATATATATAGAACTTCCAAGAATTTGAGTAGTGTGGTTGTCAATAATGGGTAGAATTGGTGAATGTTACACGTGTGTAAATTGATCACTTAAACCAGCCTATGACGGTCGTCAGCCCCGTAAATGACCAGACTTCCATGTTCTTCTTCATCTTTGATGAGATGTCAAAAAATAATATATTGAAAACCATCTCTATGTTTTATTTTATGACAAAATTACAATGCAGATGTATGGCGGTTGTAAGCCCTGTAAATGCCCAGATATACGACGTTTTGCATAGAAAGAGTTAACGTCGTTCTAACGGGGGTTTGCTTGTAATCTCAGTCTGAACTAGCGGCTATGAGATTCGCAAGTTGAGTAAACGGCAATTATCTTGTATGGTTTTCATTAAGCTGAAGTGTGTATTTGGACCGTTCCGGCTCCAATATATCCTTGTTTTCTGTAGTTATTTACACAGATGGGGGCCAAACATAAATATCGGGGATAGTTTACACAACCGAAACGCTATTACAACATTCACGATATTCAAATTATCATTTTTGTTTTGAATATTGAAAGCATTAACTTTGTGGATCATCTTGACATATTATTTCGAGAAATAAAAATACTTTGTGTTCTGATCCACTCACATTTTTATTTAACCAACTAGTTTCGGCAACAACCTGTTGCCCTCTTCAGGGTTACATTTATTACTTATTTATTCATTTATTATTGGTAATAAATGTAACCCTGAAGAGGGCAACAGGTTGTTGCCGAAACTAGTTGGTTAAATAAAAATGTGAGTGGATCAGAACACAAAGTATTTTTATTTCTCGAAATAATATATCATTTTTTCATTATATTTCAATTTATGTATTAATTTTAAATCAAATTTGTTCATAAATCTGGGTTTTCTCAACTTCAATTCAATTCAAACCCTTATCCGCACCCTAATGGTGCATAGGGCACTGCATACATATACAAACACAGTGTTATCTTGATCGTTTACACATGAAGGATATGGTAAGACCTGTTAATACCCAGATTTCCATATTCTTCTTCATCTATGTTGAGAGGTCAAAAAATAGTGTAATATAAAAAAAACCCTTATCCGCACCCAATGGTGCATAGGGCACTGCGTCATATAAACGCAGTGTTATCTTGATCGTTTACACATGAAGGAAAGGCGATCAGCCCTCCGATTCAGGTACCAGTCCAGGGTAATATTGAATAAATATGACATTGAAAAAATCACTTATATTTATTTGACCCCCCCCTGGGAATCGAACCCGAGACCTCCAGAATGGTAGCCGAGCGTGCTGACCATTACACTACAAAGCGGACAAAACTCAACTTAGTTAGGAGTTATTCTTGCAACAGTATATATATATATATATATATATATATATATATATATATATATATATATATATATATATATATATATATACTGAGGGTAAAAATACCCGATTTATACAACATAACGTTCCATATCAGAAGCTTGCGCTCCTCTTCCACTCTTTCTTCAATCACTTAAATTTTCTCTTAGTTTTAGGACCAAGAATTCGATTCGTAAAAACCCGGAGTTACTTAACTAATATTTGTTGACCGTCTACCTAACATTTTATCAATTCAAGTTTAAACGTAAAATATGGAAACTCACGAGAGCCTATTTGAGAATTTACGCGTTCGCTTGTAACTTTTGACGGTAAACACACAATTTCCACGATTTTACAGTCGGCGCGTCAAATTTCGCATAACATAGGGTAAAGAGCCCAATTATCGATCGATGCGTAATATGCGTCGTGTAAAAATACCATATCCGCCTCCGTGGTGTGATGGTTAGCATGTTTAGCTACCGCGCTGGAGGTCCTGGTTTCGATTCCCAGCGTCAAATTAAATTTAGTGTGACATTCACAATCACTCTCATTTTTGACCGCCTCCGTAATGTTATAGTCAGCACGCTTGGCTGCCGTACTAGATGTTCGGGTTCGATTTAAAGTTTAAAATATTTACAAATTTATTTTATTTTTAAAGTTTAAAAATATAGTACAATTTTTAAAAAATAAATATCAAGCCACTTATTGAACTTTTTACTGTGCAACAGATCTTTTTTGGTAAAACCTGAAAGTTTTTTCTCCATTTAAAAAATATTTAGTGTATTTAAAAAAATAATAAAACGATACCTTTTCTTCAAAATGCAAAAACAACACTTTCTGCCTGTAGCGGCTAAATATTAAGTTTAAAATATGCCGCTTTTGCTGGGATATAGGACATATTCTGGGCATTCCAAAAACATGCACAGCTGAAAATTGTCGATTTTTGATTTATGACGTTCTTGAAAAGAGTGAGCGATGTAATACAACATGTAAAAAAATATTTATTTGTCGTTATAGCGAAACATTTTAGGCCGTAAATCGAAAACGTGCCTTAATTGAAGATGCCCGTTATAGCGAAATGCCGTATAAAGAGCGGCCGTATAGCGAGGTATGGGTGTATTATATCTTATATGGATACCGTGGTAGCAACAAGTGAGTGTAAAACACGGCATGCTAACTCGCAAAAAGGCTATACCAGGTACGCTCGCTATTAAGCCATATTTTATTTCTTTTACCTTGCTTTACTCAGAGCGTTATTTTTAAGGGTTGGATTTTAACCCTCATAATCTGAACATCCGATACGAAGACGCCCGACCAAACAGCCACTCTAAGCAACGAGCTACTCGTATGAAAAAGATGAGATATACCGTCCAGGCATAATGCTCTAAGTGCTAAAATGTACAATATTAACATAACATAAACTGTATACATTTATTTAAATTACAATTTAAAAAATATTAAAAACAATTTTTTTTGCCCCACCAAGCCACCTTATGTGTCTTGTCGGTGGAGTTCTTTTTTAATACATTCACGGGGCTGACGACCGTCATAGGCTGGTTTAAGTGATCAGTTTACACACGTGTAACATTCACCAATTCTACCCATTGTTGACAACCACACTACTCAAATTCTTGGAAGTTCTAAGTTTGAGTAGTGTGGTTGTCAATAATGGGTAGAATTGGTGAATGTTACACGTGTGTAAAGTGATCACTATGACGGTCGTCAGCACCGTAAATGCCCAGACTTCCATATTCTTCTTCATCTTTGATGAGATGGTAAAAAAATAATATGAAAATAACTCCTGTAATTGGAGATAATCTAGATTTTGTGAACAAGTATTTGGACACACTCAAAATGTTTTAAATAAATAATACAATCATGTCGAAAAACAACATAGTGCTATATTTAGTGAGTTTGTCATATTTGCACTTAGGCACGTTCGCCTGGCAGGGATGAAATGATACATGCAAATGTATGTTTTGATATCCAATCGGGTTTTATGGGGGTACAATTTGGTTTTTGACAAAGTATGCACAAGGAAAATATTTTTCATACACATAATTCCCATATTTCGCTGCGTAAAACCGTATACCCACTTCAATAAAAATAATATAAACATTTTATGCTATTTAAAATATATGATCAATAACTTTATGCGCAAACAGCGTTTGAATTTTAAATAACGTTTTAAAAGGGGATGGTTTTAAAGTAAATATTTTTTCGTTGTATTAAATATGTATTTTTTTAAAATGGGATGCTTTTAGGGATAAAATATTTCATATACTCGAAGCGCTAAAATTATACTGTGTGATTATTTTTGTCCGTCAACGTAGTGTGATAGTCAGCACGCTTTCCTACCGTTCTGGAGGTCCCAGGTTCGATTTTCAAGGGTCAAATTAATATGCTATTTTTCACTCTAATATTTATTCCATATTACCCTGGACTGGTACCTGAGGCGGTAGGCTGATCACCTTTCTTTCATGTGTCAACGATCAAGCATTTATATGATGCAGTGCCCTATGCACCATCGGATGCGGATAAGGGTTAGAAGAATATTATTTTAGGGGGTACTCGCAAACATACAATTCATTATGCGACCGGCTGCGTGAAGATCCGTACGTGTCTCCGAAAAGGCGATAACATTGGTCCGTAACTTCCACTTCCTCGCCAATTTAAAATAATCTCATTATTTTCAAAAATAATCAAGATAAAGATGTATAAACCTTGTACATAATGAGCAACGCAAATTTATTTATTTATATATATATTTATATATATATATATTTATAATATATATATATATATATATATATATATATATATATATATATATATATATATATATATATATATATATATATATATATATATATATATATATATATATATATATATATATATATATATATATATATATATATATATATATATATATATATATATATATATTTATAAATATTATATATATATATATATATATATATATATATATATATATATATATATATATATATATATATATATATATATATATATATATATATATAGTTTAATTTGTAGAACTCCATTTAATTTACGTATTAAATTTTAAATCAAACACTGATTTTTCGAGTTGTATTTTATTTTATTTTTTGACATCTCATCAAAGATGAAGAAGAATATGGAAGTCTGGGCATTTACGGGGCTGACGACCGTCATAAGTGATCACTTTACACACGTGTAACATTCACCAATTCTACCCATCATTGACAACCACACTATTCAAATTCTTGGAAGTTTCAAATATATGAACCAATTTAGAAACCTTGTTCTTGAATCACTACAACTTCACTAGATTGATTAATACTAAAACACTATCTACTTAACGAAATTCAAAATATTTTGACGGTAATGCAAAGGAGCTTGGGTAGATCTTAAGAGGCTTTATTTTTGTGTTGATTAGCAGTCTCAGTCAAAAGGGATCAGGGATGATGAGGATTGGAAACATATTTAATAACGGACTTTTAGGAAAATCATTGACTTGTGTATTTATTAGTTGTAAATTATTATTAATTGCCTTTTTAATTTGTAATATTTCTAATTTATGTGTGCAATATATTTAGAACTTTATTTTTATCAAATGAGCGATTATTTTCTACAAGGTGATTGGCAAATTCAGCATAATAATTATTAGTAGACCTGTGACGGGTATTTTTTTTTATGATATATTTTATGATTGAACGTAACAGCAATACACACAATGTAAATCTTTGCTCATGGTAGACAGAGAACTTCTTGACAGCTGCTAAAATATTGTATACCCACATGCATTGTGTAATTAAACCTATTAGAAATGTGTGCTTTTTCGCTTTTTTCCTTCACTTTAGCACAGCTAGTTTCAAATAATTATTATTTCCTTCTTTCGAACGAACATTCGTTTGAAAATGCCATGACTAGGAGAAACAATTTTTATAAAATTTATTTTTATGTCGCTTTTTTAATAAAACACTAGTTGTTACAAAAAGTCATTTGTTTTAAAATTTAATACATAAATCAAGCTGAATAGTAAATGCAATTCCCATGTACAAAAAAACCGAGGCAAACGCATCGATAATATTTTTTTCTTACGAATTGATCCGAAGCAGATACCCTCTCTGCGCTTAGCACGGTGGCATATTATGTTTAATATATACGTAGGCACTTGGAGGCTTTCCGTATTTAAATATTTTCTCGATTGAGGGATATGTTTCCTTTTCGGATTTATACAGTTTTTTTCTCGCGTATTTTCGACAGATCCCTGAATACATTACACGATAGTCTTGAACAAATTCGGAACAGAACTTCTCCGTTCATTCATGCTACCCTGGTACATTTTATGGATAGACACGACTATGATAATATTGATAATATCATCATTTTGAGTGTGTCCAAATACTTGTTCACAAAACTAGATTATCTCAAAAAAAAAATTTTTTTTTTTTTATTCATTTATATATTTACATTTTTATTTATAACATAATACATTTGAATCATTTATACATATGGAGAACTTTTATATTTCGATTCGCTGTGCCTCTCCATAAAAGAGTCTGTGCTCTTGTGCTTGGAAAGGGACTTACACTCGTGGTTTAATGTTTTATAATAAAAGATATAATAGTTTTTTTTTATATATATTTTTTAAGATTTAAATGTATGGAGCTTTAATTTTTTCATAAGGATTTTTATATAATCTATTTTTTTTTTAGGAGTTATTTTTCATATTATTTTTGACATCAACATAGACGAAGAAGAATATCGAATTTATTTATTGATTTGGCGTTTAATTTGCAGAAACCATTTTAATTTATGTTAAAACATGTTAAAACTATTACTTAAGTCCTTAGAATTGTAAAGCTACATAATACATAATACAGTCCATTTCATGTTGATTTTGGTGACAAAAGTGTATAATGTGTGCAAGGAAAGTGATTTATTGATGAATGTTAGCAAATCCAAGATTATGGTTTTTGAAAGAGAAGAATGCAGATCTGAATGTGAAATATTGGTAAACGGAGAGATTTTGGAACAGGTAGATGATTTCGTGTATTTGGGTAGTATGTTTTCAAGGGATGGAAAGATTGATAAAGACATAGAAAGGAGAGTGAATGCTGGGAACAAAGTGAATGGTGCACTGAAATCAGTTATAGCAACAACAAAAAAACCTATCAGCGGAAGCTAAACTGGCAGTGCACAACGGAGTCCTGGTTCCAACTCTAATATATGGAAGTGAAACATGGAGTTGGCAAACGAAGGATGAAAGTAGACTGAATGCTGTCGAAATGCGATCTCTCAGAAGAATGTGCGACAAAACGATGTTTGATAGATGTGCGAATAGTGAAATAAGGAAGGAATGCAAAGCTGAGATAAGCATTATCGATAAAATTAAGAAAGGTGTGTTGAGATGGTTTGGACATGTAGAACGAATGAGTGAGGAAAGAACGGTAAAACAAATTTATGAGGCGAATATTAGTGGGAAAAGAAGCAGATGAAGACCGAGAAAAACATGGTACGATCAGGTATGCCAAATACTTGAAAGTGGTCAGGTTAGGAGTCGTAACAATCGGCGGGTATGTATGAGGAGATGCATGAACGTGAAAGAGGCGAAGAATGTTTGCAAAGAAACAGTGGTGTGGCGTTCTATTCTCTCTGCCTACCCCTGCGGGGAAGCGGCGTGATGGTTAATTAATTAGTTAGTTTTAATATTTTTAGCATTTTTGTAAAAAAAAAATAGTAAAAATATTATAATAATTTTAATGCTACCTTCTTTGTTTAACGAAGACTTTCCATCCAATTATAAAACCTCCCCATTTTCAGAAGGTAATATCAAAAAATGGATTCTCAAACACTTTTGAGATTGGACACGTTTCCTTATATTGTTTTTCTTCCCCTAGCGTTCGTCTAACTCGGAAAGGGGATGGAATCCTTAAGGGAAAGGGTTTAATACAATTTTCAAGGGTGCCATTCTAGGGGACGAAAAACTAGTTTTGCAAGGATAGCCATAGAATTAAAGTTGCCTCGCTGGCATGTTAAATACCTGTGACGGAATGTAAAGTTTTTTGTTTAAACAAATTAACACATTAAGTCTTTAATTTTGTACCTTATGTAGCATAATTTAATTTCACTTTTAATTTTTACTTCTAATTTTTATTTTTATTTTTCTTACTTCATTACTTTTAATTGTTATTACCCTTTTTTTACAACCAAATTTATTTTCTGTATATATGTGTTTAACCTGCACCTTTACTGTTTCTGTAAGCTTGTTGTGTTCTCATCTAATTGATGAAAAACATTCAAACAATTTGTATCGCACTGTATTTCATTTATTGTAATATGTTTTTCATTGTTTGTGAACCATAAATAGAATTTAATATATCAAATATATTAATTGGTAAAATCGCGTTGGACGCGTACTACCGACATACCGGATGCTCAGATTTGGATCTTCTTTCGTTTAAAAATGATTGTACCAGATAATTCTATGCAGATAGTCATAAAATTTAGTAGAATATAATAGTATTTTGTCCGCCTCCGTAGTGTAATGGTCAGCACGCTCGGCTACCGTTCTGGAGGTCCCGGGTTCGATTCCCAAGGGGGGTAAAATAAATATAAGTGATTTTTTCACTATCATATTTATTCAATATTACCCTGGACTGGTACCTGAAGCGGAGGGCTGATCACCTTTCCTTCATGTGTAAACCATCAAGATGACACTGCGTTTATATGACGCAGTGCCCTATGCACCATTGGGGTGCGGATAAGGGTTTTATTATTATTATTATTATAGTCATAAAAAAAATGGCAAGAGTCAACTGGTCAAATATAATATTTTTCATAACTTTCATTTGAGCTTTCAGTATTTTATATAAAATGCCAAAACACGTGAATTGAGTGAAACTGAGCGGCCTCAAATAATTTTATTGAATTCAGAAGTGTTTAAATGTGTCGAGTTGTGGTCCCGTGGTTAGTGTCGCAGACTCGAGTCGCAGAGATTTTCGGTTCGAACCCACTCTACTACAATTTGATACCTATTTCTAATAATGAAATAATCTATCCATCTTTAATTAATGTTTTACTTAGTAAATACCACTATTTCTTGAAATCTTTTGTGACACGTGTTTCGATGCATTCCGCAACATTTTCGAACCCCCACTTACACCCTCAACGTCCCAAGGACCCAACTCTAAAATTTAGAATTAGCTTCACATACGGTGTTTGAAAATGATGCGGAATGCATCGAAACACGTGTCACAGTAGACTTTACGTAGAGTATTTACTTAGTATAATTTTATTTATTGTTTCAGCATTAACTTTGTGGTAAGACATGTTGCAATGATTATAGAAAACACTCGTTTTATACCACTCCAAGAATTTGAGTAGTGTGGTTGTAAATAATGGGTTTGATAAGATGTCAAAAAATAATATGAAAATCAGCTTGAATTACTGATGCGCAAAGCCAAGATTACAGCAGTCAAGCATATGTTTGCGCCGATGATTTAAAATTAAAGTTCGCGTCGCAGCGATCACGCCCTATCACTTAGTTCCGGTGTGACAAGTTACATCGCAAATATCCACTTCCGGTAGAATTTATCGCCTGGCACGCGGAAGCACGATCGACGATTGAAAAGCTATCGAAAAGGGGGCCGCATGAAAGGTGTGTGCCAAAAATTAGCACCTACTTAGAATTTTAAAAAAAATCCTGACGAAGAGACGGGTACGTCTCGAAACCGGTAGACATAAAAATCACGGTGAGTGGTTACTTACTAATGTTATTAACATTTTAGTAAAAAATAAATAAGTAAAAATGACTAACCACAAAGTATATGCTTTAAATATGAATAATATTGAGAATAAAAAAATTGTCTCAATGTTCGATCATATAACAGGTAAAATATACTTAAAATATTGGGTCTAAGAACAGGTAAAGTGTGCTTAAAATACTCGGTCATAGAACAGGTCAAGTGTGCTTAAGATATTCTGTCATGGAACTCGTAAAATGTGCTTAAAATATTCGGTCATAGAACAGGTAAAGTGTGCTTAAAATAATGAGCCATAGAACAGGTAAAATGTTCGTTAAATATTCAGTTAACAATGTTCGGTCATAGAACAGGTAAAATGAGCTTAAAATATTTGGTAAATAATGCTCGATCATAGAACAGGTAAAATGTGTTTAAAATATTAAGTGACAATGTTCGGTCAAAGAAGAAGTAAATTAACATATTCAGTAAATATTTTTCGGTCATAAAACATGTAAAATATGCTAACATATTCGTTAAATAATATTCGATGATAAAGACAGGTAAGATGTGTATAAAATATTCCGTGAACAACGATTTTCTCGAGTGGAAAAATGGACTAAAAAAATCATTTAAAAATACTTTAAAAAAACCGCAATGGGCTCGTTTTTGCAGTGTACCCGTCATATTCTTTCCACTCTCCTACCTGCCTACCTACCCCCTTCATCCCCTAGACCCTGGGGGGTGTATCACGTCCCGAAAGGAGGAACAAACTTGAAAAAATAGCCGAGTTTAAGGTAGTTAAGGAACTCTTTAAGTACATCCTTCACGTCTCTGTTGATTTTAAGTTTCGAGTGTGTGTGTTTTTTTTTCTCTCGAAATTTCAGACATCTTGTATCTCTTTTTTTTTATTCTTTTGCATTTCACAATATGTCCAAATGTGCCCAAATACTTGTTCACAAATCTGGATTATCTCCAATTATAGGAGTTATTTTTCATATTATTTTTTTGACATCTCATCAAAGATGAAGAAGAATATGGAAGTCTCTGGGCATTTACGGGGCTGACGACCTTTGGGGCAAATAAATTTGTAAACAAGAAACTTTAGGTCAAATACCCAATTATTCTTTATCTATGTTGACATGTCGAAAATGAAGTATGTTTAATACATAAAAAAAATATTTATGCAATATTTCAGTCTTGCAAATAACCAATAACTAACTAATAATAACTAATAAATATCAACCCAAAAACAAATTACAAGATTTCTTCATCAAAAACAAATATTTTAAAAATCATGAAACTACCCCATCCCACATTCTAAGGGATGGTTTCAATCTAACTAGGGGAAGTTGTAGTATCACTCCGGTCTTTGTTTACAAGCGAGACAATGCGAGGGTTGTGGAGCATTATAAGGGAAATAAGAAACCATTGAGGAAAGAAAGGGTGAAATAAGTGTAAGATGTAATAGGAGGAGAAAATTGCGTATTTATATTCAAGATATGGGCGTGAAATACATTAAACAAATGTTCAAATGGATGCTTCAAGGCATGATAAAATAGTGGATTAAAACTTGTTGGAGGGAAATATAAAATAAATAAATATATATATAAATATATATATATATATATATATATATATATATATATATATATATATATATATATATATATATATATATATATATATATATATTTATATAGATATATATATATATATATATATATATATATATATATATATATATATATATATATGTATATATATATATATATATATATATATATATATATATATATATATATATATATATATATATATATATATATATATATATATATATATATGTGTTATGTCACAGTGGCTGTTTGATGTGTGTGTGTGTTCGCCTCCGTAGTGTAATATCAGAACGCTCGCTTACCGTTCTGGAGGACCCGGGTTCGATTCCCAGGGGGATCAAATAAATATAAGTGATTTTTTCACTCTCTCATTTATTCAATATTGTATCACCCTGGACTGGTACCTGAAGCGGAGGGCTGATCACCTTTCCTTCATGTTTTAACGATCATAAATGACAATTAAATGACAGACTCTCATATTCTTCTTCATCTTTGATGAGATGTCAAAAAATAATATGAAAATAACTCCTGTAATTGAAGATAATCCATATTTTGTGAACAAGTATTTGGACACGCTCAAAATGTTGTAAACTGTTTATTTAAACTATGTTATATATTTTGTACAAATCGCCTAAAACCGTTAATGTTTTTTTTAAATATATTTTCGTGAATATGTTGCAGTTTGCACAAATTCATCATTAAAATTACAGAATCGGTGGGCAATATTTTTCAGAAGGGTAGTTAATGAGCCCTGATGCGCGTTTTAACCCTTAATTTGCCGGCAGTAAGGAGAGGGGGTCGATATAAATCTTCCACCCCTAATTATTGCATAACTCAAGTCGAGGCAGCGCAAATTAACCCCACCTGATAATGCGGGGTGGAAATAAGATTTCCGTCGCTACAGGGTTGAGGAAACTGTCTTTTTAAATTACCATACTCTGCCTTAGATGAAATAAGTTTAATCTTTTTTATTATGTACATAAATTAATTCCATGCATCCGTTATTTTTAAATAAATTTTGTCACGTTTCTGTACGCAGGGTAGTTGGAAAAGCTACGCAAAGCTTGAAAGGTGTTAGGAGGTATAAGAAACCCTTCGGAAAATCTACAAATTCAAATATAGCTATCATAAGGCTATTAAAATTTTTACAGGAACAAATTATCGTTTTGCAAGAGAATTTTCTATCGCAGTTTTAGTACTACATACTTCTACCATCAGGCCGTTTCTGCTCAGTAAAAAAAGCTTCTTCATCTCACCAATAGATGTCTCTAGTAAAAATTCTAGTGATTCAAGAACAATGTGTCGAAATTGGATCGTTTATTTAGAACATACAACAAATTTCAGTAGTGTTGTTGTCAATCTTGGGTAGAATTAGTGAATGTTACACATGAGTAAAGTGATCACTTAAACCAGCCTATGACGGTCGTAAACCTCGTAAATTCCCAGACTTCCGTATTCTTCTTCATCTACGTTGAGATGCTTATGATATGTTTGAAAATTTGACATCAGAAACATAAGCTGGAAATAAATATAAACTGAGTAACGAATATCATTCCATGAGAGCAACTGAAAAAGTAGCAGTTATAAACATTAGTCTTTTTTCTAGCTTATGATATGTTTGACAATTCGACATCAGAAACATAAGCTGGAAAGAAATATAAACTGAGTAACGAATATCATTCTATGAGAGTAACCGAAAAAGTAGCAGTTATAAACATTAGTCTTATTTCTAGCTTATGATATGTTTGACAATTCGACATCAGAAACATAAGCTGAAAAGAAATATAAACTGAGTAACGAATATCATTCTAACCGAAAAAGTAGCAGTTATAAACATTAGTCTTATTTCTAGCTTATGATATGTTTGACAATTTGACATCAAAAACATAAGCTGGAAAAAAACAAACTGAGTAACGAATATCATTTTATGAGAGTAACTGAAAAAGTAGCAGTTATAAACATTAGTCTTATTTCTAGCTTATGATATGTTAGCAAATTCGACATCAAAAACATAAGCTGCAAAGAAACATAAACTGAGTAACGAATATCATTCTATGAGAGTAACTGAAAAAGTAGCAGTTATAAACATTAGTCTTATTTCTAGATAATGATATCGCTCACTCCTTTCAAGAACGTCATAAATAAAAAAAACTCGATTTTTCGGGAGATCGTTTTTAAAATTTAAAAATATAACACAATGTATTAAAAATAAATATCAAGACACTTATTGAACTTTTTACAGTGCAACAGATCTTTTTAGGTAAAACCTGAAGGTTTTTTCTCCATTTGAAAAATATTTTGTATATTTAAAAAAATAATTAGGCAATACCTTTTCTTCAAAATGCAAAAACAACATTTTCTGCCCTGTAGCGGGTAAATATTAAGTTAAAAATATGCCTCTTTTGCTGGGATATAGTACATTTTCTAGGCATTCTGAAAACATGCATAACTGAAAATTGACGATTTTTTATTTATGACGTTCTTGAAAGGAGTGAGCGATATGTTTGACAATTTGACATCAAAAACAAAAGCTGGAAAGAAATATAAATCCTATCCTATTTCAGTAATCGAAAAGGTAACAGTTACTCGCTAGCCAAAACTCTAACTGTGTAAAACCCCTAGTAATGACTTTTACTATTTAAATGATATAAAACTTGAACGCGTATGCCCATATATAAAAAGTTTATAAACTTTCGCCGTGACAGACATATCTGGCATGATATTCACCCTGTTAGTAAAGTTAAGGGATGGTAGGCTTTCTGGTATTTTATGGGGGTAAGTTCCCTTGTAGACACACCCTCCAGGGCATGAAGTTCAACTAACGTATTGTCGGAGCCTTCTATTCAGCTAAGACGTCTAAATTCGGGGGTAGTTTGGTAGCCTAGTGGATAAAGCGACTGCTAACGGTGAAAGACAATAACAGAAAATGTATTTAAACATTTTAAATCTCATTTACAACATTTTGAGTGTGTCCAAATACTTGTTCACAAATCTGGATTATCTCCGATTATAGGAGGACTTTTCATATTATTTTTTGAGATATCATCAAAGTTGAAGAAGAATATTGAAGTCTGGGCATTTACGGGGCTGACGACTGTCATATTCGACCAGTATGTAAAATAATATGGGAATGATCTTGCAAACATTAAAAATTAATGTTTCAAAAACTTACTCAAATCAGCCATAGATACTGTTGCGATCTCACACATGAATTATACTACTCACACACAAATAATATGAAGTGATTTTTCACACTTATATTTATTTAATATTACCCTGGACTGGTGTACCTGAAGCGGAGGGCTGATCACCTTTTCTTCATGTGTGCAGTGCCCTATGCACCATCGGGTTAGAATAAGAAGAATTTAAACGTAAACAAAAATAATGGCTAAGACACTCGGGATCTCATACCCGTACTTATTATAGCTTCTGTAATTTATACACTACTTATGTGTATCAAACCAGTGTTCCGCAAACTTTTTCTATTCAAGGTACACCTACCAAATTAAGAAATTTCAGAGGTGCATATTTACCATATTATGGTAACATATTTAACATATTATGTTTAATGCGAAATGTGAGCTTACTTAACTGAGCATAGACGTCTCACGCTTCGATCGGCTACAACATCTGCAATGAGCAAAGTTATCTTACCAGCTCGCAACCAACGCACTAAATTTGGCGAGCGTGCCTTTGCTGTTGCAGGACCGACGGCGTGGAATATCTTCCACCAGTGGTTAGAAATAGTGAGAGTGAGATGATCTTTAGAAAAATACTAAAAACACATTTGTTTGCTAAATCATTTCCACCATAATATTTCCCCCAATTCATTCACCGTGAAGCGCCCTTGAGGTATTTTTTTACGAAAATGGCGCTATATAAGTTATCCAATTTTATTATTATTATTATCACAGGCAATCTAAATTTGGAGCAATTGTGTTATTGTCACAAAACTAGACGTTTTTTCCGCGGCACACCAAATACACCACAGTACACCAGTGTGCCGCGGCACACACGGGCGCAACAATGTATTAAACGATCACAAATCGCTCACTCCTTTCAAGAACGCCATTAATCAAAAATCGTCAATTTTCAGTTGTGCATGTTTGTTTGGAATGCCCAGAAAATGTACTATATCCCAGCAAAAGCGTCATATTTTTAACTTAATATTTACCCGCTACAGTGCAAAAAATGTTGTTTTTGCATTTTGAAGAAAATGTACCGTTTAATTATTTTTTTAAATAAACTAAATATTTTTCAAATGGAGAAAAAACCTTCAGGTTTTACCTAAAAACATCTGTTGCACAGTAAAAAGTTCAATAAGTGGCTTGATATATATTTTTTATGCATTGTGTTATATTTTTAAACTTTAAAAACGTTCTCCTGAAAAATCATGATTTTGATTTATGACGTTCATGAAAGGATTGAAAAAAATATTTCAACAGACCCTTAAAACTGGGCGCAGAGAATATCGGGTTCTGTCGAAATTTAATTTAACGAATTTCGCCAAATGAATTCTGCGAATTACACCGAATGGAAATAAAAGGATTACGAATTGGGTAAATAGGAAAAGGGGTATAAGTAATAAAAAAGGAGAAAAGTGCCTACGTTCGATTTGCTAACTATGTTTGATGTAGTTAGGCGGGGGGAAACACGCGAGCCGGCGTGTGTTTCAATAGTCATAAAACCAATTTACCTGGTTAAACCGAAAGGGGATGAATGTACGTTGAATGAACGCGTGTTCAAGGTTGTCTTAGCCGCCGTATCGAGGGCGTAGTCGAAAATTGCGAAATATTAGCAAAAGGTGAAAAAAAAATTAATAGTATAACTTTGAGAGGACGTTACAAATATTAATTCGTTAATTTACGAATAATTAAGTATATTTTTGAGATCTCAACAAAGATGAAGAAAAATAAGTAAGTCTAGGCATTTATAGTCATTAGTTAAGTGATCACTTTACACATCGCTTACTCCTTTCAAGAACGTCATAAATCAAAAAACTTGATTTTTCAGGAGAATGTTTTAAAAGTTTAAAAATATGACACAATGTATAAAAAATACATATCAAGCCACTTATTGAAATATTTACCGTGCAACAGATCTTTTTAGGTAAAACCTAAAGGTTTTTTTTCCATTTGAAAAATATTTAGTAAATTTAAAAAATTAATAAACACTACCTTTTCTTTAGAATGCAAAAACTACATTTTCTGCCCTGTAGCGGGTAAATATTAAGTTAAAAATATGCCTCTTTTGCTGGATTATAGAACATTTTCTGGGCATTTCGAAAACATGCACAACTGAAAATTGACGATTGCTGATTTATGACGTTCTTGAAAGTGAGTGAGCGACATGTCGGCTGGCCAAACTCAAAACACTGTGAAAGACATTTTTTGTAGTACGATTTTTTGCATTTTTGGACTAAATAGATTCTACTTAGTCCAAAAATGCAAAAAAAATGTACTACAAAAAAGATGTCCCTTACTGTGTATTTAATTTGGACAGCCGATGTGTAATATTAACTAATTCTACACATGATTACAACTGCACTACTCAAATTTCCGGAAATCCTAGATGTATTGATCAAACAAAATGAAAGAAATGTAAAGAATGTAAGGCTGAGATAAGCATTATCGATAAAATTAAGAAAGGTGTGTTGAGATGGTTTGGACATGTGGAGCGTATGAGTGAAGAAAGAACGGTCAAACAAATTTATGGGGCGAATGTAGTTGGAAAAAGAAGCAGAGGAAGACCGAGGAAAACTTGGCACAATCAGGTATGTCAAATACTTGAAAGCGGCCGGGTCAGGAGTCGTAATAATCGTCGGGTATGTATGAGGAGATGCATGAATGTAGAAGAGGCAAAGAATGTTTGCAAAGACAGAGTGGTGTAGCGTTCGATTCTCTCTGCCTACCCCTGCGGGGAAGCGGCGTGATGGTTAGTTAGTTAGTTAGTTATTAATCAAACTCGTGACACAGTACATGAGAGTTCACAATAGCCATCTCTGTTGGATTGAGATCAGATCAATCAGAACCTAAAATCTTTGTCAAAAGTCTCCGTAATCGGAGGGCATGTATGACTAGATGTATGGATGTGAGGGAGGCGAGGAATGTATTTCAGGACAGAAGAGTGTGGCGTTCCACGCTTTCTCCCTACCCCTACGTAGAAACTGCGTGATGGTAGTAGTAGTAGTAGCAGTATATATGTATGTATTTAAATAAAGTTTTTCTCTAATGACGCCCACATATTTCGCTTCAAACATTTTTCAATTACATAATACCACCAAGAAGACCATTACGTTTTTAATTTGCCGGCATTTGAAAAACTGAAAATACTCCGTCATTATCGGGTCTTTTGGCATGAAGGGAAGAATTAGGAGAAGACCGGGCATACGAAGGTAGAGGAGGGTAGGAATGACGTATTAAATTCCATAGAGAGGATGAACACGGCCATTAGAAGGGAGGAATTATTGGAAAATTTGTGACCCAGTCCTTAATTCGAATCGACCATTTCCAGTGATTATAATGGATTTTAGATAAATTGAAAAAGATTATATTTATGGCTCGAATTTGGGACATATCCTAGAACCATTTCAAAGGCGAGAATATTTTTAACACTCTGCTTATCATTCATATTACCATATATTACAAAGCTTTTAATATTCAAAATAAAGTTTATCGTAGTCATACAGGAGAAAGTGACCAAGTGCATTTATTTACAAAAACGTGATCATTGACTGTTTGATATCTTACTAGCTTAATATTGCCCTGGAAAAATCCCAGAGGATTTTAAACCTGGAAGTATACTATATTGACTTGTTAAAAATGACTAACTGCATTGATGTTTATTTTCTTGCCAAGCAAAAGTGACTTAAATGGCCCTCTTGAACATTTTACGTTTTGTTAGTCAGTCACTTTCTCCTGTACGACTACGATATGTTTATTAGTTTATCTGAGATTTAGATTACGTTTTGTACTGACATTTCTTTGTACTGCATTTTATAGAATAAAATAACAACTGTTTAGTTTTTTCCACATTAATTTAATTTGACCAGCTAGTCGAGTAAAATTCATGTGGAAAAAAGGACATCGTTATTACATTCAAGAGGATATTTTTTAATATTATTTTTATGACATCTCAACATGGATGCATAAGTATATGGATGTGTGGGCATTTACAAGGCTTACGACCGTCATAGGCTGTGATCATTCACGAATTCTACCCATTATTGACAACCACACTACTGAAATTCTTGGAAGTTCTATATTTATGATCCAATTTCGAAACATTGTACTTGAATCACTAGAATTTTCAGTAGAGACATCTATTGGTGAGATGAAGACGCTTATTTCATTGCGCAGAAACTCTTTTTTGTATGTGAGGTACGAATTCTGGATTATCATCACATACAACATTTTGAGTGTGTCCAAATACTTGTTCACAAAATCTGGATTATCTCCAATTGCAGGAGTTATTTTCATATTATTTTTTGACATCTCATCAAAGATGAAGAAGAATATGGAAGTCTGGGCATTTACGGGGCTGACGACCGTCAAAGGCTGGTTTAAGTGATCACTTTACTACAACATTTGATTCACCAATTCTACCCATTATTGACAACCACACAACTCAAATTCTTGGAAGTTCTATATATATGAACTTCCAAGAATTTGAGTAGTGTGGTTGTCAATAATGGGTAGAATTGGTGAATGTTACACGTGTGTAAAGTGATCACTTAAACCTGCCTATGACGGTCGTCAGCCCCGTAAATGCCCAGACTTCCATATTCTTCTTCATCTTTGATGAGATTTCAAAAAAATAATATCATCACATACATGAGAAATGCCAGAAAATATCCTTTGCATTTTTTCGTCTTTATTTCTGACGTCTAACTAGCGGACTTTTTCCGGACACTAACTGAATTCTATCATTGCGAGTAAAGCATTGACGCCTTTTCGACTTCAGGTTTGACAAGCGAAAATCACCAAACCCGAACAGCCGCAAGGCTCTAAGGGTTCGTCCACGTGTTTAGGGGGGGATGGGGGTGAAAACATAAAATGTGCAGTGTCATCCCCTAGGGATTTGTATAGCGTAGTGTTGATATATTGCATGCGTGTGCCAGGGTAAAAAATAGCGAACAAAAAGAGAAAAATACCCTTCCAGACAATTCTTCCACAAAGGGTGGTTAAACGATATAAAGGAAAAATTTCTTTTTTGACATCTCAACATAGATGAAGAAGACTATGGAAGTCTGGGCATTTACGGTGCTCAGGACCGTCATAGGCTGGTTTAAGTTATCACTTTACACACGTGTAACATTCACCAATTCTACCCATTATTGACAACCACACTACTCAAAATCTTAGAAGTTCTATGTATATATATGAACCAATTTAGAAACATTGTTCTTGAATCACTAGAACTTCACTAGAGACATCTATTGGTGAGATGTAAAGAAGCTTTTTAGTAAGCAGAAACTCTTATATTATTTATTATTGTTAATGTTACTTTTGTTTATTATTTACTTTTTTCATATGTAAAGCTGTACAATTCCCGAACAAATAAAATAAAATAAAAAATAAAAAAAACTATTGATCGGAGATAATCCAGAATTTTGAACAAGTATTTGGACACACTTAAAACTCAAACTTGTTTTGTTCGCCTCCGTAGTGTAATGGTCAGCACAGCTACCGTTCTGGAGGTCCCGGGTTCGATTCCCAGGAGGGGTCAAATAAATATAGGTGATTTTTTCAATGTACTTTTATTCAATATTACCCTGGACTGGTACCTGAAGCGGAGGCCTAATCACCTTTCCTTTATGTGTAAACGATCAAGATAACACTGCGTTTGTATTACGCAGTGCCCTATGCACCATTGGGGTGCGGATAAGGATTTTTTATTATTATTATTATTATAAAATTTGTAAAAACATTTTGCTTAAGGGTGAATACTAGGCGAATGCTTGAGGTTCCGTCGACCCTTCAAACAATCAATGATTTCAAACCTCTTTTGTTGAATTATTTAATTTGCGAATGTAATAACAATCTTTCCAACCTGATATCGCTCACTCCTTTCAAGAACGTCATAAATCAAAAAACTTGATTTTTCAGGAGGACGTTTTTAATGTTTAAAAATATAATACAATGTATTAAAAATAAATATCAAGCCACTTATTAAACTTTTCACCGTGCAACAAATCTTTTTGGGTAAAACCTGAAGGTTTTATCTACATTTGAAAAATATTTAGTATGTTTAAAAAAATAATTAAACAATACATTTTCTTCAAAATGCAAAAATAACACTTTCTGCCCTGTAGCGGGTAAATATTAAGTTAAAAATATGCCTCTTTTGCTGGGATATAGTACATTTTCTGGGCATTCCGAAAACATGCACAACTCAAAATTGACGATTTTTGATTTATGACGTTCTTGAAAGGAGTGAGCGATATCTTGGTGATGATATGAAATTTTAATTTCATATTTTCCCACAGAGCCTACTCGACCCCTGTCGCGGATAAATTACAAATTATACGAACCCTTAGACGAATGAGAATTTATTCAATATGATACAATTAAACAAATTGCAATTAATAATGGATACACAACAGAATTAATCGATACTCTTTTAAATAGAAAATTGAAACAAAAATCAGTGAAACAATTTTTATATCCCTGTATAAATAATGATAAAAAACAGAATACTAGTAACAAATGGAGAAGAATCCTATTTGTAAATAATATGTCTAACAAAGTATCAAAATATTTTCCAAATCACATTAAGCCTGCATTTTATACTAACAATAATATCGGTAAAATCTTATTAAATAATAAAGATAGAAATGACATATTAAATAATTCGGGAGTATATCAATTACAGTGTGATAACTGTACGTCAGTATACGTCGGTAAAACGACACGAAATTTCAATACTCGGATAAAGGAACACATAAGATGCTTAAATAATAATAATTTTTCCGAATTTGCAAATCATTTGATAGAGTCCAATCACGAATTTAATAAAGAAACAGGGGTAAAAATACTACACACAAATGTTAAAGGGTTAAAATTAAATAGTATGGAAATGTTTCACATTAGAAAATCCATTAAAAATAACATCCAATTAATAAATAACCAAATAAATTTTCCATACAGCCCTTTATTCGACGTAGCACTGAACCGATCAGCTCCTAACTCAACTCCTCCCACTTCCCAGAACCTACCCCCTTCTCTTTGAATCCTAATATAGGTTCCAACCTGCGTATATTTATATTACATTTTTTACTTTATTATTTAGTTTCCCAAAAGCATGGTGGGACTAACAACTCGCTCTGCATGTTTTGCATGTGCAGTGATAGTGTATGTGAATAGTACTAAGTGGGTGTGGTGTAGTGTTGTTCGCATGATTGTTAAATTGTAGTGTATGTCCTGACGAAGAGACGGGTACGTCTCGAAACCGGTAGACAGAAGTAGTCGGTGAGTGCTTATTTACTAACATTACTAATATCAACTAACAATAATTGCTATTATTTGGGCGTTCTAGGCGTACATATCGCTCACTCCTTTCAAGAACGTCATAAATCAAAAAACTTGATTTTTCAGGAGGACGTTTTTAATGTTTAAAAATATAATACAATGTATTAAAAATAAATATCAAGCCACTTATTGAACTTTTCACCGTGCAACAGATCTTTTTGGGTAAAACCTGAAGGTTTTATCTACATTTGAAAAATATTTAGTATGTTTAAAAAAATAATTAAACAATACATTTTCTTCAAAATGCAAAAATAACACTTTCTGCCCTGTAGCGGGTAAATACTAAGTTAAAAATATGTCTCTTTTGCTGGGATATAGTACATTTTCTGGGCATTCCGAAAACATGCACAACTCAAAATTGACGATTTTTGATTTATGACGTTCTTGAAAGGAGTGAGCGATATCTTGGTGATGATATGAAATTTTAATTTCATATTTTCCCACAGAGCCTACTCGACCCCTGTCGCGGATAAATTACAAATTATACGAACCCTTAGACGAATGATAATTCATTCGTCTATGAGCGGAATTTATTTGATTAGAGCTAAGTTCTTTGCAATCAGTAATTATTCAATTAAAACACCCTGGGGACGTTTTCAGAATTATCATTCTCTTTTGCTTCAATTGAAACCGCAATCAAAATAAAATTATAAATTAATATTCGAGAAAAATCTTATTTGCCATTATAAATTCTACAGGAACAAATTAATGTCTCTTAAGAGAATTTTTAATTACAGTACTACTGGTACTACTGCTGCCATCACGTCATTTCCGAGTAGGGGTAGGCAAAGAGGGTGGAACGCCACACTCTTCTGTCTTGACATACGCTCTTAGCTTCCTTCACATCCATACGTCTAGTCATACATTGATACTGTATCTTTTTTTTAACTCGCACCCGATGGTGCAAAAGCTACTGCATCATTTAGTTCATTTCATTCGAACCATTATCCCCACTTCAATGGTGCATAGGTCACTGCATCATATAAACGCAGTGTTACCTTGATCGTTAACACACGAAGGAAAGGTGATCAGACCTCCGCTTCAGGTACCAGTCCAGGGTAATATTGAATAAATATTAGAGTGAAAAAAAAAGACTTTTATTTATTTGACCCCCTTGGTTATCAAACCCGTCCGGAAATGTCCTCTTTTTTTATCATGCCTCATGGGATATTTTCTTACACTTTCTAAAGCGGAGGGCTGATCAACTTTTCTTAGTATTTTAACGATCAAGATAACACTGCGTTTATATGATGTAGTGCCCTATACACCATTGGGCTGCGGATACAAGTTTCAATAAGAAGTTTCGAAACTAGTTGCATTTGCATTCATTTATAAACTTCAAACAAAAGTGGTATTTCACAAGAGTTATTTAATTTTAAATTCAATTTGAAATATTATTTTTTAACATCTTATCAAAGATGAAGAAGAATATGGAAGTCTGGGCATTTACGGGGCTGACGACCGTCATAGGCTGGTTTAAGTGATCACTTTACACACGTGTAACATTCACCAATTCTACCCATTATTGACAACCACACTACTCAAATTCTTGAAAGTTCTATATATATGAACCAATTTAGAAACCTTGTTCTTGAATCACTAGAACTTCACTAGAGACATCTATTAGTGAGATGTAAAGAAGCTTTTTACTAAGCAGAAACTCTTATATTAGTATGTGAGGTCCGAATCCTGGATTATAATCACACACATGAGAAACGCCAGAAAATACCATTTTCATTTTTATTATTAAGTTACAACATTTTGAGTGTGTCCAAATACTTGTTTATTATTAAGCTTATAATTTGACCAGATAATTTATTTAATAATCCAGATTTTGTGAACAAGTATTTGGACACACTCAAAATGTTATCAATTTTAAATCATTATTTTTTCCGTAAAGTAAATGCCAAATCAATTAACAATACAATTTTCGATCACCTTGATTTTTTTCTGAATTAACAATACAAGAACTTTATGTGTTTCAGCCTAAAAAGGTGGCGAAATAGAATTCGTTGTGTAAACAAGGTTTTTCGTGGGGGATGGGTTGTTTTGGCGGTCGGAGGGGTCGTGGAGGCTTCGCGGGGAGTGAGATGGGGTGAGAAGGGGGTAGGTTTATAGCGCTCATAATTCACATTTCCTTTTTACACTGCTACCCTGCCGTCTTTATAAATGTATCATAATTTATCGAACATATTATGTTTGGGCTGGGAGATAATATTGTATACACGATGGATATTAACCAAAATGAAATGATACGAGTTTCTTCGGCGGAGTGCTTCGGTTATAACGTCAATTTAAGGCTAAGGACGATGTATCGAGGTATGTGTATAAAGCGTGTCTCAACAGAGGTGAAGTATCTATGTTTATACGAAGGAAATATGGAGGGATGTGCATCCCAGGAACTAAGACATGACATTGGCCGGCTGTATCACATTCTTAAAATACTAACCATCACGCTGCTTCCCCTCAGGTAGGCAGAGAGAATAGAACGCCACACCACTCTGTCCTTGCAAACATTCTTCGCATCTTCCACGTTCATGCATCTCCTCATACATACCCGCCGATTGTTTCGACTCCTAACCTGACCGCTTTCAAGTATTTGGCATACTTGATCGTGCCAAGTTTTTTTCGGTCTTTCTCTGCTCCTTTATTCAATTACATTCGCCTCATAAATTTGTTTTACCGTTCTTTCCTTACTCATTCGTTCTACATGTCCAAACCATCTCAACACACCTTTCTTAATTTTATCGATAATGCTTGTATCAGCTTTGCATTCCTTCCTCCTTTTACTATTCGAACATCTATAATACATCGTTTTGTCGCACATTCAGTCTACTTTCATCCTTCTTTGGCCAACTCCATGTTTCACTTCCATACATTAGGGTCGGAACCAGGACTCCGTTGTGTATTGCCAGTTTAGCTTTCGCTGATAGGTTTTTATTTGCTATAATTTCAAGTTATAACTGATTTCAGTGCACCATTCACTTTGTTCCCAGCATTCACTCTCCTTTCTATCACATTCACTATTTTTAATTAATGTTTTACTTATTAAATACCGCTATTGCTCAAAATCTATTGTGACACGTGTTTAAATGCATTTCGCATCATTTTCAAATACAAAAAAGATTGCTGAATGCATCAAAACATGTCGCTCACTCCTTTCAACAACGTCATATATCAAAAATCGTCAATTTTAAGTTGTGCGTATTTTCGAAATGCCCAGAAAATTTACTATATCCCAGCAAAAGCGGCATATTTTTAACAAAATATTTACCCACTACAGGGCAGAAAGTATTGTTTTTGCATTTTGAAGAAAAGGTATTGTTTAATTAATTTTTTTAAATATACTATATATTTTTCGAATATTTCATATTCATAGGACACATTCAATATATTGATATAATGATCGAGAAAAGTATATTTTTTTAAAGAAAATACTTGTTTTATACAAAAGAGTAAATTCAATATTTATACAATACAAACGAACTAAGAATATTTATTGATAAATATCAAAAATGAAAGTAAGTAGACTGAGCACTTATAAATTGGACTAAGTAGACTGAGCACTTGCACTTGGAAATTCAAAGCGGTCATTTTGAACATATGCACTTGTGGTAGAAATATAAAACATACTATAATCAAGTACGTGTTTTAATAATACAAAACAAAACACGGTGACCCATAACTTGTGGAGACTTTAAACCATAACACTTTCCATATCATTCACCGTTAATTTTGTGTAATATGGTTAACTATGGAATGAATTACCTCTCCTTGTAAACAATGCACCTTCTCTAATAACTTTTAGGAAACGTCTAAGACATTACTATCTATCATTAGAATCCTAGCTGTCCATCAAACCTCCTCCCTTAGTTTTTCCCTCTACCTCCTTCCCTAAACTCCCTTTTTCCTTTGCCCTCCATATTATCATCTTTTGTATTTTTTTTACAACATTTTGAGTGTGTAAGTGTGTACAATTACAGGAGATATTTTCATATTATTTTTTGACATCTCATCAAAGATGAAAATTGGTTCATATATATATAGAACTTCCAAGAATTTGAGTAGTGTGGTTGTCAAAAATGGGTAGAATTGGCGAATGTTACACGTGTGTAAAGTGATCGCTCACACCAGCTTATGACGGTCGTAAGCCCCGTAAATGCCCAGACTTCCATATTCTTCTTCATCTTTAATGATATGTCAAAATTATATTTATATATTTTTTATGTTCAAGACCTATCTACCCTCTGATTGCGAATAGCTATATATATGGTATCAAACGTTCTGATCAATATCACTAGTCCGTTTTTGGTTGGTCGGAAGAAATTGCTTTTAAGCAATAAGCCTGCAAACGTACTTTTTTTTCTGTAAGTATATGAAGTTTAAATAAAATTAATATTACTTTAAAAACACTACTTTGTGACTACCAGTTTCAGAATAATCATTCCATCATCAGGTAAAAGTAGTTTAAAATGAAATTGTTACAGTCTGACATTTGTAAAAATAAAAATTGAAAGAGAAAAAGAAGACAAATGAATCACGATGGGAATATTTTTAAGAGTTTATTGTTAAAAGAGTTGTTTGTTTTAAAGTTTTAAAATTTATTTAAAAAAAAAATGTTTTCTGTGAGTCAAGTATTTTTTGAATTTTATATTAAGTTTTTTGTATTTTGTTTTCACTAGTTCTACTTAGAATACCTATACCCTTATACCCTGTACTTATTTTGTATACCCACACACAGGCCATGCCTTTGTGGGATCTTTTTTGTATTAATTTTTATATTTTATTAATATTTTTTGTATTTGAATTTATGCCATGTAATAAAAGAATTTAAAATAAAGAAAAAAAATAATAATAAAAATCAGCAGCGGGTTGTCAATCATGGGTAGAATGATGAATGATACACGTGTGTAAAGTGATCACTGATCCAACCTTTAACAGGTCATAATCCCTGTAAATACTCAGACTTTACTATATTCTTTTTCATCATTGGTAAGATGTGAAAATGTAAAAATAAGTTGAAAAATACAGATTTGAACAAAAAATTGCGAATATTAATATTACATTAAGGATTTACTGTGATTTAAAAATACGAAAATGCATTCTTTTGAAACAGTACCCTATGCACCATTGATTGCAAATTGAAAAAAAAAAACAAACATATTTTTATAAATTTTAAAATATAAAAAATTATCGAAATTAAAAGCATACTACAAATTTTCTGCCACCGCATACAGAAATTATAATATGGTTTCTGTATTATAATTTGAAGGAACAGTATGCACGCAGCTGTTGATCGAAAGCTTGTCAATGGATCGACTCCCAGAACGGACAAAAGAAAGGCTTAATAATGAGTGTGCGGTTAAAGAATTATTTTAAAGAAAAAAATTATAAGTGTGGATAAAAGAAATCGGTAGGGGAGAGGAAATAATAGTATCCATACAATACAAGTAGAAAGTGAAAGTGAAATAATTATTGTATACATTAATTATAATTACCAACTTAAAAAAAATATATAAATCATGTAATGAAATTTGTTGGGAAAAAATGATATATATCGCTCACTCCTTTCAAGAACGTCATAAATCGAAAATCGATTTCGGAATGCCCAGAAAATGTACTATATCCCAGCAAAAGCGGCAGATTTTAAACTTAATATCTACCCGCTACTGGGCAGAAAGTGTTGTTTTTACATTTTGATGAAAAGGTATTGTTTAATAATTTTTTGAAATATACTAAATATTTTTCAAACGGAGAAAAAACCTTCAGGTTTTACCTAAAAAGATCTGTTGCACAGTAAAAAGTTCAATAAGTGGCTTGATATTTATTTTAAATACATTGTGTCATATTTTAAAGTTTACAAACGTTCTCCTGAAAAATCAAGTTTTTTGATTTATGACGTTCTTGAAAGGAGTGAGCGATATGTATAATTTATATCACTAACTTTGTGATTTTCCATTTCATAATTAAAATCACTATTAAAATTATAGCGATCACTTAAACCAGCCTATGACGGTCGCCAGCCCCGAAAATGCCCAGACTTCCATATCCTTCGTCTTAATGAGATGTCAAAAAATAATACAAATATTAATTTGTATTGTGTTTCTATGTATTTTTTTCTTTCAAACCCTTATCCGCACCCTATGGTGCATAGGGCACTGCATCGTATAAACGCAGTGTTATCTTGATCGTTAACACATTGAGAAAAGGTTATCTATCAGCCCTCTGCTTCAGGTACCAGTCGAGGGTAATTTTGAAAACATACATTAATTTCAATACATTTCATTTATTATAAACTGTTTATTTTACTTATTTTTTATAAAAAAAATTACATGTTAACAATTATTTTAAAAAAATAATTTCCAAATACTTGTGACATTTTTTAAGCACATGGTTCTTATTTGAAACGTCATTATTGCGAAGAAAAAAATACTAGGTTTTATTTTTAAACATAAAATTGTCCTCCTGGGGTGATTTTGTAGATACGACGTTACTCGTAAGACGTGCCGGTATAGTGCGATCACGTCATGTTGCACACGTGTGCATTGCTAACAAAGAGTGAAGCGTAAAAAAATCCGTTGACATTCTATGAACCCTGATATGTTAAACAAGCGTTTAACAGGGTGATCAGGAAAAATCTTAGTTTGATATTTTGATATATGGCTCACTCCTTTCAACAACGTCATATATAAAAAATCATCAATTATGCATGTTTTCGTAATGCCAAGAAAATGTACTATATAATGTACTTATATTAATTAATTACAAAAAATATTTATTTTTAACATTTAAGGAAATTGTGCAAGCCTTTATGGCTCATATGGAATTTACATTACATTTATTATACGCAATGAAAAATATGTATTAAAATGTTTAAAAAATTAACTGAAATTACTTGAAATAAAAGGGAGAATGATTATGGATATATAAGTATACATACATATATATGTATATGTTTGTTTTAAAAATAAATATTTGTGTTTTTATTATTTACACAAATATTTCAATTTCATACTACATATTTCTGTGAGCCTAAGCGGCTCATTATTAGAAATAGGTATCTAATTGTGGTAGAGTGGATTCGAACCGAAAAACTCTGACTTAAGAGTCTGGGATACTAACCACGGGACCACAACCCGACTTTGTTGCAGTAATACTTATGGGAGAAACAATGAATTCAATTTCAATTCAATTCGAATCAATTTATTTATTTAAAGTTCATATACACATTACAAACTTAAATTTAAATCGTATACATTAACAAAAATAGAAAATAAGCAAGAATACTAAATTGCTAAAGGTGTAGAAGAATCCCACTTCGGAAAACTCCTTCAGACACATGGAACAGATCAATAACCAATGAGATATGGTTCAACATAGCGGTAGCTCTTGGTACAGGCATAACCATCGGCAGGTTGGTCCTGTGTATAGGAATGTGAAACAATCTATGCCGACGCTGTCTTAGATAACTATCGGGAACATACAGACCAACGTTCCGGGTAATTTCAGGGTTATCGATCATACCGCGCAACAGTCGATAAAAATGCGAATAAAAATAAAAATAAAAAGTCAATAAAGAAGGGAATAACATCTTAGTAACCCTGTAGTTATTATATTGTGAGAATCGATGCGGGAGCATTTTATTTTTGGGTATTATTTTTTTGGCGCAAGTTGGCGCTGTATACTATTATAAGTAAGTGTCCTTTGTGTCTAAACTTTTAAATTAATATTTGATCAACATACATTGTATGGAAGAGAAACATGGAGTTGGCAAAAGAAGGATGACTGTAGACTGGATGCAGTCGAAAAGCAATCTCTCAATGCGGCAAAACCGTGTGTGATAGATGTTTGAATGGTGAAATAAGAAAATAATGCAAGGCTGAGATAATCATTATCTATTAAATTAAGAAAGGTGTGTTGAGATGATTGAGACATGTGTGGGGAAAGAGTGAGGAAAGAACAGTAAAACAAATTTATGAGATGAATGTAGGAAAAAGGAACAGATGAACATTTCACTCACTCCTTTCAACAACGTCATATATCAAAAATAGTCAATTTTCAGTTGTGCCCAAAAAATGTACTATATTCCAGCAAAAGCGGCATATTTTTAAATTAATATTTACCCGCTACAGGGCAGAAAGTGTTGTTTTTACATTTTGAAGATCTTCAAAATGCAAAAACAACACTTTCTGCCCTGTAGCGGGTAAATATTAAGTTAAAAATATGCCGCTTTTGCTGGAATATAGTACATTTTCTGGGCATTACGAAAACATGCACAACTGAAAATTGTCGATTTTTTATATGTACCTAACGTTATTGAAAGGAATGACCGATATGGCACGCACAGAAGAAGAGTCACATGTCATATTTTGTCTCCTATAGAGAAACACTTGACGCTTGAGACATGTTTTTATATGTTACAATGCTGGGACCATATGTGTGCAAATCAACGCGTGGGGTGACTTTTTGTAAACCATACAATCGTTCAAAGACGTTGGCAATCTCAAAATACACATATAGCGACGCGTGAGACTGTTTCTTATTAAGATGACATGCTAATCTACTAACTAACTAACTTACCAATAAGCCGCTTCCCCGTAGGAATAAGCAGAAATAATTTAATAGAACGCCTCACCAATGTTTTTGCTAACAATCTTTGCCTCTTCGACATTATTATTCATGATATTTTTTCTTCAGTTAGCATCAAATGACTGTACTAATTAAATTCATTACATTAAATACAAACTATTGTAACTTATTTTATCCGCCTTCGTATTGTAATGGTCAGCATGCTCGGATACCGTTCTGGAGGTCCCGGATTCAATTCCCAGGGGGGGTCAAATAAATATAACTTATTTTTTCCCTATAATATTTATTCAATAATATCCTAGACGTTATCTGAAGCGGAAGGCTAATCACCTTTCTTTCATGTGTTAACGATCAGGACAACACTGCGTTTATATGATGGTGTGGCCTATGCACCATTGGGGTGCGGATAAGGGTTTGAAGAAGGACATACACACCCGCCGATTTACATCTTATCACAGTACCAACACATAACATTTATTCTTCGATTCTTTAAAAAAAACTCTCAGATAAAAAAAATACTTTTATTTAATTTTTACCAAGTAAAACGATTAAGTAAAGCGATAAGTCATATTTTCTTGTTTTGTTTTTACCATATGTTTTTTTTCTCGTTTGTTATATTTTAAAATTTTTTACATTTTCTCATTTGTTTATTTTAAATATGCTTCTTACCTTATGTTTTCCTAATGTATTTCTTTTAAATATGCTTCTTATGCCTATTTATTATACCTGTTTATTGTTTTTATATTTTGCCATGTATTAGTTTTGGTTATTTAAAAAAAAAAAAATTGTTACTTTATTATTTGTGTTCCAGTCTTGTTAACCTTAACCCATGTCCCAAAATGAAAAATAGAAATTACTCATCGGAAATATTATATACATGACTTTTGTAAGTAGTTTTGAAAAAATAAATAAAATCTAAATTAAAAATGGATGGATCGATTGACTACATTGATAAGTGACTGCCTGAATCAATTAATAAGGTTTTCATTGGAACAGCGCTGGTTCAAACTACGGAAATCTATGGATTTTTCGCAATCAAAATGTGATTATGTGAAATAAATCAAGTAATTAAAAAAATCCCGGCATAATTTTCCATAGAAAAAAATTGTCTAAAAAGGTGCTTTTGTGGCACGCCGTAACGGCGCTTCTGCCGCAGGGCGTAAGTCATAAAATCGCTTGGCTGCGTTTGAAATATGTGACTTTAATGCGACTCCCCGAAGAGAAAAGCGCGCTTCGTGAACTAATGAGAAATTAATTTACAAATTAAAACTCCACCCCTGTAAAAATGAAAGCGAAGTGTCGGAGTGCGTGCGCCTCGACTTTCTAGCAGTGTGCCCGAAAAGGACCGCGTGATGCTGACTCTGCTAGGCTCAAGTTTTGTTTTCAGCTTAAGGCATGTTTTTGCTGTAACCTATAGTGCATGTTGGTCTTCGGGTCGACCAAAAATCGCATGTATTAAACATTTTGTGTAGTTTTAAGTGTGTAAATAGTGCTATGGTAGTGAAGGGTAGTATTGTTTGCATGCTGTGGTAGTGATTGTCCTGACGAAGAGACGGGTACGTCTCGAAACCGGTAGACATAAAAATCTCGGTGAGGGGTTATATACTAATATTATTAACATTTTTGTAAAAAAACAAATAAGAAAAAATGAGTAAACACAAAGTAAATGCTTTAAATATTGGTATATGTATTGATATTTCATCCGCGAGTGTTTTTGCCTAGAATTTTCACTCATGAATTACATGAAATTATATAATAATAATAAAACCCTTACCCCACCCCAATGGTGCATAGGGCACTGCTTCATATAAACGCAGTGTTATCTCGATCGTTTACACATGAAGGAAAGGTGATCAGCCACTTCAGGTACCAGTCTAGTGTAATATTGAATAAATATTAGAGTGAAAAAATCACTTATATTTATTAAACCCCCCTGGGAATCGAACCCGGGACCTCCAGAACGGTAGCCGAGCATGCTGACCATTATACTACGGAGGCGGACATGAAATTATAGTAACTTTAAACATAAAGAGTAAATCCACTCACGAGTAGGCATAGGCTATGAAACTTATAAAGTTGAAGCCTGAGTAGGGACATGATAAACGGTGTTGCATACGCCGTAGCTAGATTTCAGAGTCACTTGGACGTTAGGTAATTAAAAAAAAAAGGTTATTTCATCCGTAGGGTAAAAAAATTCAGTGTCTGATAGAATGAAAAAATAAAAATTGACTTTTTTTTTACCTTGGTTGAAGAAAAGTGAATATCATGAATGATCTATCAGTTTGATGAATTATTTGACACATACCTGCAACAAAAAGAAATAATATCATAAGAAAATGTAGGAATATACAAATACCACAATAATGACACATAAATTAAATCTCTAGTTAAATTATATCAAAGAAAACAACTCTCCTTATCATTCATAGTTTACTTTGTGTAATACCACTCAAAAAATCTACATCACGACAGACAGATTCGGAAGAAACATTCCCACGACAGGTCATATACAAAATATAATGTGTATTGTATATATTATACAATACATAGGCCTGTTTGAATTTTGAGTGGTATAACACATTTGACAGATCGCATTTCGAATGCATTCAATCTACTTGAAATTATAAAGAATTTTTTTATTAAATACATTAATATGATCGTATAACCAAAATTAAAGCGAACTTCTATTCTTATCATTCATCATTCACTTTTTTATATACCATTTATATTAAATTTCATAATACTACAAGTTTCAAACTTTTAAATGATATTACACATGAACGATGAATGATAACCAGAGTGTTTTATTACCGATCCACGGAGTAATAAAAGCAGTTACTTTTTTAATTTAAATTTCACTGGGTTTATTATACTTTTTCTCAAAATCTATTGCGATTAAAATTTCTAATGATTTTTTTATTTAATACATTATTTACCAAGAAAAAGATCAATTTAAAAGATATTTCAGTAAAATGTAGTAAAAATAAACGAAAATCGATGGCGAAAATTGTTCAAAGAATATAAAACCAAGCGACCATTTATGAAAATCCATAATAGCAATTTTTAACACCAATTTATTTCAAAGCCTATACGTTAATGAAAGCAAAAAAAAAGGTAGACGAAAAAAAACTTTCCATTTTGCCAAAATATGAACAAGAAAGTATAAATATTTAAATTAAATTCATAGACTTTACATAAAGTCGACGAGTGAAGGGATATCAAAACTGCCTATGTAAATTTTATTTGAATTTTTTTTCAAAAGTATATAATACATCTTTGGACTTCCAACGCAGTATTTTCCTTGTGTTATGTTAATGCCGTACTAATCAGAGCTTCGTTTATTTGTCCTTCCGTTTCAAAGGAGAAGTCTCCCTAAAAAGGACTAAACACGATGTGAAAAAAACCCTGTCAAAGGATCTTTTGAGCATATTAAATTCAGTCGCTTTAAGACGGACTTAATTATTTCGAAGTGCATCTTAATAATTCAATACAAGTTTTATACCTTATATCAGGGAAAGTCAAACTTTTGATATTTAAAAAAAATAATAAACTCCTCATTACTTAGGGTAATTTTTGTCCGCCTCCGTAGTGTAATAGTCAGCACGCTCGGCTACCGCGCTGGAGGTCCCGGGTTCGATTCCCAGGGGGGGGTGAAAATAAATATTAGTGATTTTTTCACTCTAATATTTATTCAATATTACCCTGAACTGGATCCTGAAGCGGAGGGCTGATCACCCTTCCTTCATGTGTTAACGATCAAGATAACACTGCGTTTATGATATGATGCAGTGCCCTATGCACCATCGGGGTGCAGATAAGGGTTTGAAGAATTACTTAGGGTTGTGACCCTTGTCAAAGCAATGACATGTAGTGCTCTAACCACCGAGGTATCATACATGATAAAAATAGTGAAGTACATTGGTAAAATACATCAAGCAAAGACAAAAATTTCCGAAGCCTCTTCTAGTGGAACGGAAGGCCTGTTGATGACAGACAACAGTCCACCTTCTCCTGAGGAGTTCTACGTGGTTTTCTCCCAGCAATGAGCAAATGCTGTCAAGTTCCCGATTGGTCCACACTAGATTATCCCTCCTATTCCTACTCCAACGCAGATTTAAATAAAACATCATTATTTAGTATGAAAAAAAACAAAAACCCACCTTATGATCTGTAAACATTGTACGTAATAAGCAAGGTAAACAATAAATGCAATTCCCATCTTAAAAAAAAAGTAAGTAATATGGGTATGTTTCAGACACAGTGGTGACAACAGCATCCCGCAACCGTGTAAATACACACGTAGTCTGATAAGCGTTATTTTAGATTAATCTCGCCTTAAAAGCAGTCAGTCACTTTGAGCTACCTATAAACCTACATAAGTAAACCAACCTATATAATAAACCAACGTCAAAAAACTAGCAATCTTTTACTGACAAACATCTATCACTTTACCACACGAAAATATAGTTACCCTTTTTTTTAATTACCTAACGTCCAAGTGACTCCGAAATCTAGCTACGGTTTATGCAATACCGCTTATCATGTCCCTACTCAGGGTTCAACTTTTTAAGTTTTATATATAGCCGATGCCTACTCGTGAGTGGATTTACTCTTTATGTTTAAAGTTACTATAATTTCCTGATTGAACATTCTAGGCAAAAACTCTCGCGAATATAGTAACCCTATGAATTTTGTCTGACATATACCGCAATCAAAATATCATCCGGAAATTTTTGGCTTAGAAAATAAATATAAACAACTTCCTTTCGTTGACAGATTCTGATTAAATTTATTAAAACCTGCAATGCAGTTTCGTTTGAACTCGAAACGCGATAAACCAAGACATGTTTAATCTTAGGATCTGCCGCTGGAAGCCCTGCCAACGCTAAAGAAGACATCTTACGTAATCCAGGCTTCAAGATCGGTAAACTCCACACGGTATAGTACCTCCGAAGAGACGAGACTATGTGTTATACTTTATATTATATAGAAAACACGCGTTTGTATGCCCGAAAACCTTATGAATCCAGCCGAAATTGCAAGGCC
>NW_028281222.1:467500-495000 GCF_059751285.1 Brachycentrus maculatus
CCTTTATATGGAACAAGGTGTAATAATTTTAATTTATGAATTAATAAATTAATTTACAAAGTTAATGCCGAAACAATAAATAAAATTTTAAAACAAAGTTACATTTTTATAATAATATCATCTAGTTTTCTGTAAGTGATCGATGAATAGTGCATATTTTTCTCATCAGTCTTTGTACCTTAAAATACAAGTTTAGTAGCTAGCAACAACAAAAAAACTCGTAAACCCTTTTAAGTATACATTTTTTAATTAAAAAAACATGCAATTAGTTAGTTATCCGATATTTGCGTCCTTTAAAAAGCGATAAATATGACGTATGTCCTGTCAAGATGTCGGGGGGTTAAAATATCGCGAGGGTAGAAGTAACATACAAAAAATCTGTTATTTTTTACATCTGCTCGCTGAATTTTTACAAGACATACTCGTATTATGTGTTAATCATAATTTGACATTATGGCCATACTCACAATAGCAGATTTCATTCAGCATTCGGCAACCCTAGAAATTGCAAGTCCGATTTTTATTTTAGAATATTTTATATTTATATATATATATATATATATATATATATATATATATATATATATATATATATATATATATATATATATATATATATATATATATATATATATATATATATATATATATATATATTGTTTTTTAGAATACACATTACACCCAGGTACCATTTTTCATATTTTTTTTTTTTTAAATCAGTTTTTCTTCGAAACAAATACATACATATCGTAGTCGTACAGGAGAAAGTGACCAACTAACATAACGAAAAATGCTTAGGAGGGCCATTTAAGTCACTTTTGCTTGGCAAGAAAATAAACATCAATGGATGGTCATTTTTAACAAGTCAATATATTATACTTCCAAGTTTAAAATCCTTTGTGATTTTTTAAGGGCAATATTAAGCCAGTAAGATATCAAATAGTCAATGATTACGATTTTGGAAAACAATGCACTTGGTCACTTTCTCCTGTATGACAACGATTCTTCATCTTTGATGAGATGTCAAAAAAAAATTATTGAAAAAAATAAAATTTTATAGAGTTAAAAAATCAGTGTTTGATTTTAACATAAAACAAATAAATATAAAATATTTTATAATTTATTTCTTAGCAATTAACAGTGGTAATTATTGCTATGAAAATTGTGTTTTATGTAAGCTGTCTGAAACGTGAGAAGCTGCCACCGTGCTAGTAAGATTTATTAAGGAGTTTGTTCTATTTTAACAGCTTCCTTTTTTATCAACACACTCGAGGTGCGTCCCGTGGTGCACAAGGCACTGTATTGGATCGATTTATTACTTGAAAGATTTTCGGAGCTTAAAGTATTTTTAATTATTTTTTAAAGAAAATATTCAGCCATTAAAACAAACAAACAAAATACAATATTTACGGCACAAAAATAAGTTTTTCAAATTTAAGATTTTCTTAGTAAATACCACTGTTTCTTAAAATCTATTGCGACACATGTTTCAATGCATTCCGCATAATGATGTGGAATTCATTGAATTATTCCGAACAAATGTGTTCCCTCAGACGAATGTGTGGAAAAATCGTTGTATGACAGAATTAAAAACGAAGATACTAGAATGGAATGGTGGTATGGACATGTGCAGCGAACGGACTAAGAAACGAGAGAATGACTGAGAAAGTATATTTGGCGAACGAGGACGGCCGAAAAAGACATGCACGAATGTCGAAGAGGCGAATAATGTTTGCAAAGCCTTGTAGTTTGCGTTCTATTCTCTGCCTATCCCTGCGGAGAAACGGCGCAGTTGAAGTAATTAAAAAAAAAAAAATATATATATATATATATATATATATATATATATATATATATATATATATATATATATATATATATATATATATATATATATATATATATATATATATATATATATATATATATTTATATATATATATATATATATATATATATATATATATATATATATATATATATATATATATATATATATATATATATTTACATAAATTGTAAACATTTATTTAAAGAACAATTATAAACATATTTAAAAATACACTTTTTGCAGACACCCACCAAGCCACCTTGTGTGTCTTGTCGGTGGAGTTCTTTTTACACACATTTTTTATTGTTTTTATCCATTTTAACCTAATATACACACAAAAAAGAGAAAAAAAAATAAGAATATATACTATTTTACAATTTTCATAAAATTAACTCTTATTTTTTGACATCTCATCAAAGATGAAGAAGAATATGGAAGTCTGGGCATTTACGGGGCTGACGACCGTCATATGCTGGTTCAAGTAATCACTTTACACACTTGTAACATTCACCAATTCTACCCATTATTGACAACCACGCTACTCAAATTCTTGGAAGTTCTATATATATGTACCAATTTAGAAACCTTGTTCTTGAATCACTAAAACTTCACTAGAGACACCTATTGGTGAGATGTAAAGAAGCTTTTTGTTAAGCAGAAACTCTTATATTATTTCGAGAAATAAAAATACTTTGTGTTCTGATCCACTCACATTTTTATTTAACCAACTAGTTTCGGCAACAACCTGTTGCCCTCTTCAGGGTTACATTTATTACTAAATATTTAGTAATAAATGTAACCCTGAAGAGGGCAACAGGTTGTTGCCGAAACTAGTTGGTTAAATAAAAATGTGAGTGGATCAGAACACAAAGTATTTTTATTTCTCGGAATAATATATCAAGATGATCCACAAAGTTAATGCTTTCAATATTCAAAACAGAAACTCTTATATTAGTATTTAATTGGAGATAATCCAGATTTTCTGAACAAGTATTTGGACACACTCAAAATGTTGTAAATTAACTCCTGATCATTTACCCATTCCTTTATTTTGACTTTGTTCCATATTTTATTTTGACCTCTAACCTCCGTAAAATAGCAGTACTTTTGTGATTATTTCAGAAGTTCCGCTTCTATCGCATGTACGGTCTGGCACACTCAACTTTTTGTCATTATTACTACTAACAAGACAATCATCATTCACAAATCTTCCAAATTATAATTGGCATGGTAATTTTTTTAGTACAAAAAACATGAACCCCTGACACCTATGAGTGTATTTTTTAAGGGTTAAAAACCATGTCCCTTTTACGGGTGATAAATCGTGGGTTATTTCTCTTGGCGGTTAACAGACGGCCATAAATAACAACACGCCAAAATCTCTGGCAAAATCTAGACGTTCCACTGATTTTTTTGGTGACATGTGTGTATGTTTTAACACATTTTTTGATAGAAAAGCATGTGTTTAGGTAAGGTTTTTTTCTAATCAATATTTCAAATGCTTTTTGACAACGACAAAAAGAATGTTCCTGCGAAATTTTGCCTTTAAACACAAATTAAAGTTTAATTAAATTTAAATTTAAATCTGTGAAAAAAAAAATTCAAATACATTATGCAAAATGTTCACGTTATAATTGTTTTATTAATAATTTATTTGAATAATTTATAAAGCGCTATTTTCATGAAATACTACCCCAAGTGCGCTTTTATAACCACTATTCACTATTCACTATTCACTAACCTGTTGAAAAAAATGCTAATAATGCAAAATGTTTATGTAATACAGTACTAACAATAAATTTGAATAATTTATATAGTAGAGAAACGCCAGAAATTTTCTGGCGTTTCTCATGTGATTATAACCCAGGATTCCGACCTCACATACTAATAGAAGAGTTTCTGCTCAATAAAAAGCTTCTTTTCATCTTACCAATAGATGTCTCTAGTGATTCAAGAACAATGTTTCAAAATTGGATCATATATGTATATATATATATATATATATATATATATATATATATATATATATATATATATATATATATATATATATATATATATATATATATATATATATATATATATATATATATATATATATATATATATATATGTATATGTATATATATATATATATATATATATATATATATATATATATATATATATATATATATATATATATATATATATATATATATATATATATATATATATATATATATATATATATATATATATATATATATATATATATATATATATATATATATATATATATATATATATATATATATATATATATATATATATATATATATATATATATATATATATATATATATATATATATATATATGTACAACTTCCAAGAATTTGAGTAGTGTGGTTGTTAATAATGGGTAGAATTGGTGAATGTTACACGTGCGTGATCACCTAAACCAGTCTATGATGGTCGCCAGCCCCGTAAATGCCCTGACTTACATATTCTTCTTCGTCATGTCAAAAAATAGTATGAATTATATTTCAATTTTTATTTAATATTGTAACAAAAGTTTTTTTCATAATTTTTTAAATTTCTAGAAATTTCTACAATTTTTTTAAAATCTTAAAAATAATAACTCATTTCTCCCCAATAAAGAGACTAAGCTCTTGTGCTTGGAAAGGGACTTACTATTGTTTATGTTTGTTGGTAGTGTGATCACTTTACACACGTGTAAAAAAATGAAAATAACTCCTGTAAGATAGTCCAGATTTTGTAAACAAGTATTTGGACACACTCAAAATATTTAAATATAAGTATTAAATTTAAATTTATAATGCATACAGTGGCTAAAATGAGACTCTTATATTTAGGTAGTAGTGTGAAGAATAGACTATAGGGAGCACCGAGAATCATCCCCTGTTTCCTTTGATCTGGCCTTTGTCACAGGGCGTGAAATTTAAGGGATGATTTCGGAACACAGTGCACTTAATTTCAACTATATTTCTCTGCATATTCTTCTCTCTGTGTCTCTCCATACTGAATGTATTTAATTTTTAATTAATGTTTTACTTAGTAAATACCACACTTTAGTGAATGTGTTTCATTTTTAATTAATGTTTTACTTAAATACCACACTTTAGTGAATGTGTTTCATTTTTAATTAATGTTTTACTTAAATACCACACTTTACTGAATGTGTTTCATTTTTAATTAATGTTTTACTTAAATACCACACTTTACTGAATGTGTTTCATTTTTAATTAATGTTTTACTTAAATACCACACTTTACTGAATGTGTTTCATTTTTCATTAATGTTTTACTTAAATACCACACTTTACTGAATGTGTTTCATTTTTAATTAATGTTTTACTTAGTAAATACCACACTTTACTGAATGTATTTCATTTTTAATTAATGTTTACTTAAATACCACACTTTACTGAATGTGTTTAATTTTTAATTGATGTTTTACTTAGTAAATACCACAAAGAATGTATTTCATTTGTCCATGCTTGAACTAACAACCAGCAGTTAAAAGCAGTGAGAATTTACTCTGAACAAAGATTTGAACACACTCAAAGTAATGTGAATTTAAAAAAAAAACTGTCAAAATATACAGTATCGAACAGATTGATTGAAACTATTTTTTTTAATAAAATGTAACTTTGTTTTAAAATCACTATAAATATTTTATTATAACTTAATTATAATGTCTACCGGTTTCGAAGCTAACCTCTTCTTTATCAAGATTGATTAATACCTACTTAATTTATCAATTAATACTTAGTATTAATCAGTCTTGATAAAGAAGCGGTTAGCTTCGAAACCGGTAGACATTATAATTAAGTTTTGATAAAATATTTATAGTGACTTTAAAACAAAGTTACATTTTAATTATAAAATGGAAAATCACAAAGTTAATGCCTTAATTAATATAAATTGATTTGATTTTTTAAAAACGTGTGTTATAAAGTCGGGAAAATCTTACATATATGAAGGTCTCTGCTAATTAAGAACTTACTTATACCAACCATAGATGCTGCAGAGAACTCGCATGTGAAAAAAGATAATTTGTGGATGAATACTACTGTGTGTAAAATGGTAAATTTTACATGTCGCTCACTCCTTTCAATAACGTCATAAATCAAAAATCGTCAATTTTCAGTTGTACGTGTTTTCGGAATACCCAGAAAATGTTCTATATCCCAGCAAAAGAGGCATATTTTTAACTTAATATTTACTCACCTCAGGGCAGAAAATGTTGTTTTTGCATTTTGAAGAAAAGGTATTGTTTAATTATATTTTTAAATATCCTAAATATCTTTCAAATGGAGAAAAAACCTTTAGGTTTTACCTAAAAAGATCTGTTGCACAGTAAAAAGTTCAATAAAAGGCTTGATATTTATTTTTCATACATTGTAATACATTTTTAAACTTTAAAAACGTTCTCCTGCAAAATCAAGTTTTTTGATTTATGACGTTCTTGAAAGGAGTGAGCGATGTGTATAAAGTGATCAATTAAACAAGCCTATGATAGACCCAATCCCTGTAAAATACCCGTACTTCCATATTCTTCGTCATCTGTTGAAATATCAATATAAAATAATAGAATTGTAGAAGTTAAAGAAGTCCACTGGGTCGGCGAATGTGACAGGGATGTCACCCGACGTATTGAGGCGCAGTAATCCCAGAACACGCCTCGTTACGCCATTATTGCGTCTAAACACGACACTTGGAACAGGGCTGACAAAAAAAGCCCACAATATTAAAATACAAAATAAAAACCAACATTTGGTTTACACTTATTTTAAGTGTGTTTAACGATGTATGTAAAAGCAGCAGAAAGGAGAAAAATTGATGCCTTCGAAATGTGGTGTTGGAGGCGCATGCTCCGAATTCCGTGGACAGCTAGACGCACCAATGAGTCCATTCGCCAGGAACTACGCTTGGATGGCTTGTCTCTGGCCAATATCTGTACCCGACGGATTCTCCAGTTCTTTGGACACGTTGCGCGTGGCAACGAGGATAGCCTGGAACGACTAGTTGTGATCGGTAGCCTGGAGGGAAAGAGAGGGAGAGGAAGATCCCCACACGATGGACCGATCAAATTAAGGCAGCAGCAGGCACCTCAGTGGTTGGAGCGCTACGTGCAGCGCAGTCAAGAGATAACTGGAGAAGAGTTATTGCTTCTGCAAGGGTCACAGCCCTCAGCAATGAGGATTAAGACGGAGAAGAAGAAGAACGATGTATGATAGAGATCCAAAGGGAGAAATTAGGAAAGAATGCTATTCTAAGATATGCATTTTAATTAAATTATGAAAATTGTGTCGAAATGGTCTTGATTCAAAATTGATAAAAATATATGGCGAATGTATTTACTTGGAAATAGGACCAGAGGAAAATCAAGGAAAACGTGGCATGATCAGGCTAATACTTCAAAGTGGTCAGGTTAGGGTCAGAAATAATCGGCGATTATGTATGACGAATATTGTTCTCAAAGTCAGAGTGGTGTGGCGTTCTATTATCTCTTCTTACCCATGCGGGGAAGCGACGTGATGGTTAGTAAGTTTTTATGTGTGGTAACACTCCCACATGGGCATGCCATGACCATGTGTTATTATAGTTTGATGTGCATAACAAATAATAATAAATAAATAAATTGTAAAAACATGTAAGTATTTCGGCTCAACACAGGCCATGCCTTGAGAGCCGTAATACAAATAGTAAAAAAAAGTATGTATCTATGAAAAAAATAATAAAAAAGTGGGATAAAACTAATTGTTATACATAATTATAAAATAGGAAAAAGTGGTCGGAACAGGACTCGGCTGTCCAAACTCAAAACACAGTAAGGGACATGTTTTTTGTAGTAGTTTTTTTATTTTTTTATTTTTGGACTAAAAAAAACCTACTACAAAAAAAATATCCCTTACTGTGTTTTAAGTTTCGACAGCCTTTGAGGTATTATTTTACGAAAATGGCGCTATATAAGTTATCCAAATTTATTATTATTATTATTAGCCGAGGTGGATTAACAAGGAAAACAGATATATATATATATATATATATATATATATATATATATATATATATATATATATATATATATATATATATATATATATATATATATATATATATATATATATATATATATATATATATATATATATATATATATATATATATATATATATATATATATATATATATATATATATATATATATATATATATATATATATATATATATATATATATATATATATATATATGTAAATATTTAAATATGTGTGTGTATCTTTTTAGTCCATTCCAGTATGATACAGATGGCATTGAGCATTATATTTTTTTCGATTATATTATTGTTTCATTCTTGTTTTTATTGCTTCACAAACAATATAAAATTTAACACATTAGAAATATGCTTTCTTTATTTCCATTTTACCAGACTGAGTCACAGCAACGCGTGGCCGAGTACTTCGTTTGAATAAATATATAAAAATTTAAAAAAATATATATTTTCAACAGAAGAATGATACACCCCTGTTACCATATACAGTAGTATTGAAAATGTTAGATCAGTAATCCCTTTTGACAAGAATTTGACAATGAAACAAAAAAAAAAGATTTCTACCTCCCGAAACATTATCAATTCTCACTATCTTCTACAGTAAGTAGGACATTCTTGAATCGGGCTTAAGATAATCCATATATCCATACATAATAACATCAGGAAATTTAGGTACATCCTTTGAAACTTTTAGCATATGATGTGCCACTGATTGGTAATTTTTTTGATTTAAGCTTATATATCGCGTGTATTCGACATTTCTGCGATAAATATGTATATTTTCATCTAATATTAACCATGAATTGAAAAATCTATTTATAAATATCATTTATGTGTGCTAATCTGACGCTGCTTTTACGAACGAAAGCCTAGAGGAATTGCGAAAAATGTCTCTAACATTGTTTAATTTTACTATATTTTTCAAAATTTCTCTGAACGATTGTATTTAAAAAAAACTAACCAACTAACTAACCATCACGCCGCTTCCCCGCAGGGGTAGGCAGAGAGAATAGAGCGCCACACCACTCTGTCCTTGCAAACATTCTTCGCCTCTTCCACGTTCATGTATCTCCTCATACATACCCGCCGATTGTTACGACTCCTAACATGACCACTTTCAAGTATTTGGCATACCTAATCGTGCCATGTTTTTCTCGGTCTTCCTCTGATTGTATATATATATATATATATATATATATATATATATATATATATATATATATATATATACATATATATATATATATATATATATATATATATATATATATATATATATATATATATATATATATATATATATATATAAATATATATATATATATATATATATATATATATATATATATATATATATATATATATATATATATATATATATATATATATATATATATATATATATATATATATATATATATATATATAAATATATATATAAATATATATACACATCCATATATATAATTACATTAATAATATCATTTAATGTCCGCCTCCGTAGTGTAATGGTCAGCACGCTCGGCTACCCAAGTTCGGGTTCGATTCCCAAGGGGGGTAAAAATAAATATAAGTAATTTTTTCACTGTAATATTTATTCAATTTTACCATGGACTGGTACCCGAAGCGGAGGGCTGATCGCCTTTCCTTTATGTGTAAAACGATCATGATAACACTGCTTTTATAAGACACGGTGCCCTATGCACCATTGGGGTGCGGATAAGGGTTTTATTATTATTTTTAATGATGTCCAGTTATTGTTGCACATAAAAAACGTCATTTGAAACATACATAAGAAATATTATTGACCGTCGTGAGTGTCAAGTACGTCCGGATAATGACGCGTGAAGTGGGGTGTGATTGTGCTTAAAAATGACGCACATACAGGATGAGCAAAAGTGCAACCCGAGTAACATATTGTCATCGTTACAATATTACACGGTACTTGTATAATACAAGGGTTTCTACCATTGTTCGTTTGCCTGCCAAATTCATACGTTGCTAGAGGGAGAACCCGATAACTCGAAAATTGCGTTTTTTAAATATTTTAATAAGACTAATTTTGGATAATTTATATAGCGCCATTTTCGTAATATACTATCGCAAGGGCGCTTATAAAGTCATGGAAATGATATGATGATGATAGTGATATTTTTAAACCCTTATCCGCACCCAATGGTGCATAGGGCACTGAGGGCCATTTTCGTAAAATACTACCCTAAGGCTAACTACAAAGTCGTGGAAATGATATGATGATGAAAATAATATTTTTTAAACACTTATCCGCACCCAATGGTGCATAGGGCACTGATAATTTAAATTTGATATTTTTTGTTTTTTAGAATAAACATAGAAAAAATGTTTTTATATTTTTTTAAACTTCCTTCCTTTAATAACTCTTTTCTTTTCAAAACAATTTTATTATGATTTTAGAAAAACTATACTATTCAATGCAATTCAAAAACGGCGTTTTAATAAAAAAATCAATTAGGTAAAATTTTACCTGGATTTAGTAAAAATTATGTTGTGACTTAATTAGCAACTTGATTTTATTGAAACTCAAATAACATTTGAAATAATTGTTTTTTTTAAACACCATTTTTGTATTGAAAAAAGACATTTTTAAAATAAATATATATGGTTTTGAAGAAAAGAGCTATTGAAAGGTAATGAATTATAAAAAATATAAAAATATTTATTCACTACATATTCTAAAAAAAAACAAAAACAAAACTGAAAAGTATTCTAAACAAAATTGGGTGGGACCAGACGTCCGGCATTGCCAGAAGCTAACTTAGTTTCATTAATGTGAGTTTTTTTGAATTACCTAACGTCCGAGTGACTCTGAAATCTAGCTACGGCTTAAGCAACACCGCTTATCATGACACTACTCAGGCTTCAACTTTTTAAGTTTCATAGCCTATGCCTACTCGTGAGTGGATTTACTCTTTATGTTTAAAGTTACTATAATTTAATGTAATTCATGAGTGAAAATTCTAGGCTGCTGATTTAACACCACATAACCCCCCCCCCCCCACTGTACAAATGAGAAAATATGGCGATTCATGTATTTTTTTAATTTTTATTACATGTTTTATTATTAGACACTGTCTATCCTTACTAGGCGCAGTAAATACCTGTGCCAGAGTAGGTAGCATTTATGTATTAATTTTAAAATCAAACACAGACTTTTTATATTATTTTGAGAAAAACACTCGTTGAATGTGAGTTTGGCCTTATCTTGTGGTTTTGTATATTTTTTGTGTTGCGTTTTAACAATTGGAGAGTTACGATGTTTTGGGCTTGGTCCTTTAATGGCCCAAACCACGTGAAATGGTGTGCATTGACGTCACATCTCTTTGTACCAATAGTGTTATTGCACAATACACAATGCACTTCATTGAATGGTGCTAAATCCTAATATTATAATATACTCGCATGGGCCCTTGCTAGGGGCCGGACTAGGGAAATATTTATTCATGTTTGAAATTAATTTGAAATATCTCATTTATTGTTTCGGCATTAACTTTGTGGTAAGACATGTTACAATGATTAAAGAAAACACTTGTTTTTTTACCACTTGAGTTTTATTATAGACTACATGTTTCAATTAAATTATTACACCTTGTTCCATATAAAGGCCAAATTATGAATTATCTTGAAAATTTAGAAATCCAAAAAAAACTAAATTCTAATAATAATTTATTAAATAATATATTGTTTCAAAATTCTTCACCTTTGCTTTCCATTTTTCATTTGTTTTCAAACTCCGTCCCTTGACTAGCCCCTTCCCCTTACTTTCCCCTCTCCTTATTTATAGAACAATTTTATATTTTATATTTTAGTTACTATACAGACCTGAATGATGGAAGTTTAACTTCTGAAACATGTAGTCTATAATAAAACTCAAGTGGTAAAAAACGAAGTGTTTTCTTTAATCATTGAAATATCTTCATACAGAGCTTTAAATCGTCGATGCGTTGCTGTTTTTATTCGACCGTGATCAAACGCGGTAACCAACTTCGAATAATGGGCAAATGTTGATGCAAAATAATCACATTAATAATTGAATATAATTCATATAGCGCCAATAGTTAATACATTCATACCTCGCTTTACGGCCTAGATACGTTCCACGCAACTTGGCCACAGAGCGAAAAGACGTATAAGGAATCCATTATTCTATTACGAATTCATACAAATTCAATGCGATCGGTTCCAAATTTGTTAAATATGTAATAATAATAATAATAATAAATTTGGATAACTTCTATGGCGCCATTTTCGTAAAATAATACCTCAAGGGCTCTTCACTGTGAATGAATTGGGGAAAATATTATGGTGGAAATGATTTAGCAAACAAATGTGTTTTTTTATTTTTTTTTGTTTTGTTTTGAATATTGAAAGCATTAATTTTGTGGATCATATTGATATATTGGTGAGATGTAAAGAAGCTTTTTACTAAGCAGAAAGTCTTATATTAGTATGTGAGGTCCGAATCCTGGATTATAATCACACACATGAGAAACGCCAGAAAATACCATTTTCATTTGTATTATTTAAGCTTATAATTCGACCAGATAATTTATCCACAACGTTTTGAGTGTGTCCAAATACTTGTTCACAAAATCTGGATTATATCCAATAGATAGATGTCTCTAGTGAAGTTGTAGTGATTCAAGAACAAGTTTTCTAAATTGGTTCATATATATAGAACTTCCAAGAATTTGAGTAGTGTGGTTGTCAATAGTAGGTAGAATTGGTGAATGTTACACGTGTATAAAGTAATCACTTAAACCAGCCTATGACGGTCTTCAGCCCCGTAAATGCCCAGACTTCTCCATCTTTGATGAGATGTTAAAAAAGGAAAATAACTCCTGTAATTGGTGATAATCCAGATTTTGTGAACAAGTATTTGGACACACTCAAAATGTAAAAAAAACATTAGTAAGTATACAAAATATATTTTTTTACATAATCGTATTTTGCATATTTGTTTTACAATAAAAAGATATTAAATTCTTTTTTACAAAATTAAATATTTCTAGTTACGTCTCTGTATGTAAATTTATCCAACATGCTCCCAACAGATCTAAGGGTACGTTTTCAAATGAACAACTAAATCCGCCCCTAAATCTTAATCCCTTCATTGTCGAATCCGCACTTATTGAAATTCACGTTCAGATAGGGTAGTTTTTTCCAGATATTTAAAAAAAATCACATACATATTTAGTATATTAGAAGCAATGATAACTTTGTGGTATGGTAATATAATTATTTTATTTTAATGACCTGATGATGGAATGATGGAATGATTTTCCGAAACCGGTAAACACCGGTAGTAAAAAGGGTTTATAAAAGTGATATTACACAAAGTAAACGATGAATGATATGTAGAGTGTTATACTATTATTACGACCATTTTAAATTATAAATTATAAGTATATAGTAATTAACTAATTATTTTTCTTCTTCTACAAATTCTTACTCACACCCTCTAGTGCATAGGGCACTGCACCGTATTGACGCAGTGTTATCTTGATCGTTACTTACATGAAGGCAAGGTGTACCAATGTGTTCCTCCAAACCATCTCAACACTGCTTTCATAATATTCCTATTTCAATATGAAATCAGTAAATTTCTTCGATATATTTTATTTGACCTGTGACCGGGTTTCGTGGTGATCACTCCTGCGCTTCAGGGACCAGTTTAGGGTAATATTAAATAAATATTACAGTGTAAAATCACTAATATTTATTTTAACATATTTTAATAACAAAATCCGCGTCAAATCGAAATCATATAATATAACAAAACTATTTTTTTCTCAACATTTTAAAAATGTATAGGTGTTTTTTTATGTTAGCGGGAAAAGAAGCAGAGGAAGACCGAGAAAAACATGGCACGATCAGGTATGCCAAATACTTGAAAGTGGTCAGGTTAGGAGTCGTAACAATCGGCGGGTATGTATGAGGAGATGCATGAACGTGGAAGAAGCGAAGAATGTTTGCAAGGACAGAGTGGTGTGACGCTCTATTCTCTCTGCCTACCCCTGCGGGGAAGCGGCGTGATGGTTAGTTAGTTTTTTTTTGTTTTTTAGAGGTTACTACATTCTTTCTACAGACTATCAATTTGACAATTGACAGTTGATTTATAGTCAGAAAGTTTTGCAATTTGACCATGAATAGACTGAATGACCATTGTGCGCGTCGTAGGCTCGGTGAATGGGTCGAAAACATTATTTGAATTTGTATACTTCTAAAAAGAACACCTTTATAATATACGTTCGATTGGTGATACATATAAGGAAATAATGCAAGGCTGTGATAAGCATTATCGATAAAATTAAAAAAGGTTACTACATCGGTGAGCTGCAGGGGGCTCGGTGGAGGGAGGATCAATATTCTCTGATTAAATCAGTAATCTAATATTTAAAAAAAATCATATCTTTATTTTGTCTTGTGATGTGCATATTAAGAACTTCTTACTATTTTAAATTAATATGTATTTTGGATACTCAAAACAAAACTTTTCCCTGCACCCGCGAGCCCCTTGTTAAAAAAAATTGGTAGCCCACCCCTGGGTTACAATAATTTACATAGAACACACTGACATCTATTGATTTCAAATATCAACATAATTCAAATGTGTCACGAGATCTGCATATTTTTGGTTTGCGTCTCTGCTAATTTTAAAATTTTGTTCCTTAGTCGAAAAGTCGCAATATTATTATTTATTTTTGTTTGTTGTGTTATAGTAACATTAAATCATGAGATTTTAGAGGAAGATACTAAGGATAAAAAATCCAAGGTACACTATATCGCTTACTCCTTTCAACAACGTCATATATGAAAAAACTTGATTTTTTATGAGATCGTTTTTAAAGTTAAAAAATATAATAAAATGGATTAAAAATAAATATCAAGCCACGTATTGAACTTTTTATCGTGCAACAGATATTTATAGTTAAAACCTGAAGGTTTTTTCTACATTTGATTTTTTTTGTATATTAAAAAAAAATAATAAAACAATACCCTTTCTTTAAAATGCAGAAACAACACCTTCTGCCCTGTAGCGGGTAAATATAAAGTTAAAAATATGCTGCTTTTGCTGGGATATAGTACATTTTCTGGGCATTCCGAAAACATGCATAACTGAAAATTGACGATTTTTTATATATGACGTTGTTGAAATGAGTGAGCGATATGATAGATGGTCGATGTTATAGTTACATCATACATCGTTATGTAGCACGTTATTCTGAGAGATCTCATTTCAACTGCACTCAGTCTACTTTCATCCTTCTTTTGCCAACTCCACACTTCACTTCCATACATAAGGGTTGTTACCAAGATCCCATTGTGCCTTGCTAGTTTGGCTTCCGTTGTTAGGCTTTTTGTTTGCTACATCTGCTTCCTTTCTATACGTTTATCAATCTTTCTATCCTTAGAAAAATACGTCCCAAATATAGGAAAACATCTACCCGTTAAAAAATATAAATCATATTACTTAAGAATGTTTTTGTTGAAATTACGAAACATCTAAATTTTAAATCATTTAAATTATGTAACATTTTAATTTTTTTTTAAATAATATGGAATTTAAATTGTGAATAGTTTAAATTATGAGTCATTTAAATTATGTAGCATTATGATTACGAATCATTGAAGGTATGTTGCATTAAAATTGTGTACAGTAAATCAGTGGCGTGCCTAGGATTTAGCAGTAAGGCAAGCCCTTATTTTTCACTTTCGTGAATACATGACGTACCTATAATATCTTCACTTCTTACCATTCCTAGTACAGTAAGCCCCCAAAAAAACATTATAAAGATAAACAATATATTGTAATCTCGGCTATTCACGGCTAGATGATTCCAGTACTACGAACAATAATTTAAACGATAATTTAAAAACAATCATACACTAATTATGTATTTTTAATCAATTGATGCAGATTTGGTAATTTTTATTCGGAGTTGTTAGGCAAGCCAAGCTTATGGACTTCTATGGAAGTACCGCCACTGCAGTAAATAGTATTTAAATAATGAAGATTTTCTATTTTGAATCCTTTAAATTATGCAGCATTTAAATAATATAGGATTTAAATTATGAAGATTTTAAATTATGAATCATTTAAATTATGAAGCATTTAAACTAAGTGGCACTGAAATAATGAATAATTTAAATATGTAATAAAGTATTTAAATAATATTTCATTTAAAGTATGTAGCATTTAAATTATGCAGCATTTAAATCATGTAGCATTTGAATTATGAAGAATTAAAAAAAAAAATAATCATTTAAATTATTCAGCATTACAATTATAAAGCATTTAAACCGTGTAGCATTGAAATTATGCAGCATTTAAATTATGTAGCATTTAAATTATGCAGCATTTAAATCATGTAGCATTTGAATTATGAAGAATTCAAAAAAGTTAATCATTTAAATTATTCAGCATTACAATTATAAAGCATTTAAACCGTGTAGCATTGAAATTATGCAGCATTTAAATTATGTAGCATTTAAATTATGCAGCATTTAAATTATGTAGCATTTAAATTATGTAGCATTTAAATTATGCAGCATTTAAATTATGCAGCCTTTTAATTATGTAGCATTTAAATTATATAGGATTTAAATTATGAATATTCAAATTATGAATCATTTAAATTATGAAGAATTTTGAAATTAAACAATTTAAATTGTGCAGGATTTCAATTATAAAGCATTCAAACCATGTAGCATTTATATTATGAATCATTTAAATATGTAATTAAGTATTTCAATTATATATCATTTAAAGTATGTAGCATTTAAATTATGCAGCATTTAAATCATGTAGCATTTAAATTATGAAGAATTAAAAATTTTAATCATTTAAATTTTGCAGCATTTCAATTATTAAGCATTCAATTATGTACAATAGCATTTAAATTAATAGCATTTACATTTATGTAGAATTTAAATTTTGATGTCATTACAGTAGGTTTTATATTATTTTCCTTTTTCCCGCCATCTGCTAAACGCTTGCGCGGCAAAGTATTGATCATAATGTCCGAAATGCAATATGGCGTAACAAAGAAAACGCATAGTTCGAAACCCCAATATGTACTATAAAACCACGCGATTCTCGCCCTTCAGTGTGCAGTTTTTCTATATGCACTCAGGAACTGTATTCGCGTACGCTCTGTGGCCAAGAAGGCTGCGATACTGAGAAGGAATTTTAATCCTTATTTGGAGGATTATTGTGGTTTTTAAGGGTTATTTTTGCTTGTTCAGCAGATGGCACGTTCACGACACAGCGAATTGAGTAGGAACTGAAATTTTCCAGCGAAAATTTTCTTGATCTATTGGGAAATTAAATAATTAAGGGAAAAATTGTATTTACATATATTTTCTTTTATAAATTCATTTCTAGGTTTAAAAAATAATGATTAATCATATCTATATAGTCGTACAATGTAAAAAAAAATCATGTTTTTAATATTTTTTAAATGTAATATTGCCCGAACATATGAACACATATTTAAAAGCCCGTGGCATAAATACAAACCATTAAACAAAATTAATAAGGCGAATGTGGATGATAATAGAAGCAGAGGAAGACCGAGGAAAACTTGGCATGATCTAGTTCATGCCAAATTTTCCTTGGTCTTCCTTACTAGATTCTAGTATGTTAAATACTTCGTCGTGGTCAGGTCAGGTGCCAGTATAATCGGCGGATACGTATAAGGATATGCACGAATGTGGAAGAGGCGAATATTGTCGCGGACTCACTCTACCACAACTTGATTACGATTTTTAATAATGAGGCGCTTGGGCCTAATAAATTAGAATATGTATTATGAAATTGAAATATTAGAATAGATGAGAAGAAAAAAAAGTTTTAAATATTTAAAAAAAATATATTTACCAATCCTTTCGGTCAAAACTTAGTTAATTTTTAATTTAAATTTCATTTGGTAAATATCGCTAATTCTTCAAATCCGTTGTGAAACGTGTTTCAATACATTCGGCATCATTATCAAACACCTTATGTTTTATAATGGTGCTGAACGCATCGAAACACGCGTCATGATCAATTTAATAAATCTAAGTAAAATTAAACCAAGTAAAATTTTAATTAAAAATAAATGGATATTACACAAAATTATGTCGTTATAATCAGTCTGCCTTCGTAGTGTAGTGGTTAGAGCATTTAGTTGATGTGTCGGACTCTGTCGGAGGTCCAGGGTTCGATTCTCAGAGGGATCAAAATAAATATTGGTTACTTCACTCTAATATTTATTGATTAACACTCTTTACTTGTATTTGAAACGCAGGACTGATCACCTGACCTTCATATAATTAATGATCAACTTAAAATTGCATCAATTCGATGCAGTGCTCTATGCACCATTAGGTCAAACGACGAAGAATTTTGTTACAAATTTTATTTAATAAATTAACGCGTTTTTTTTAAAAATATAAATAAGCACAAATTAATAATATTGTAATGTATTTTTTAAAGTTTTTAATATTTCATCTTCAAACCCTCATCCGCCCCAATGATGCATAGGGCGCTGCGTTATATAAACGTAATGCTACCTTGATCGTTAATTTTGGATAAATATTAGAGTGAACAAATCTATGTGGTATATTATTTCGAGAAATAAAAATACTTTGTGTTCTGATCCACTCACATTTTTATTAACCAACTAGTTTCGGCAACAACCTGTTGCCCTCTTCAGGGTTTCATTTATTACTATATTCAAAACACAAATATTCAATATTCAAAACACAAATCTATGTGGAGGGAGAAAGAAAGAAGAATAATTTTGCAGTTTTATTTTTCGCACGTTTTGAGTTTCGACACCCAGTTAAGAACTCCGCATTTGGCAGCCTTTAACTAAAAAAGAAAAACGGATTTTAGTTCCTGCGCACGCCTCCAGGTTCGCTAACTGCAAGAAATCACTATCGGGACAATATTTTCATACTCAGTAATACACAGTTTTCCTGTGAGAGACTTAAATTTGCGTGGGTGTCCATTGCAAATTAATTTTTAACAAGACACCCTTCCGGTCTGTGCGGGATTACATTTAAACCCGTCATTTCGCCTTGTTGTTAGTGAGAAATGTACGATTTCTCGTGATCACCCATCACTCGTCATAGACGATTGTCAAAAAAGTGTCAATTCGCGTCAATTTTAACGAAATCAATTACCACAGAGTCGCTTACGATAGAAATTAAAATGTTTGTCCAAAAATGTGTCGGCGTTCGGTGTTCGCTCAAATTATTTATATGCGGTAAGTGCGATAAAATACTAAAATATGTTCAAATTAAACTGATGTCAATTGATAATGGATAAAATTTACTATATTTTAGTACATTACAATCTTTATGCACCAAATTAATAATAAAAAACTGAAATTTAAAAAAAAATACTGACTTTAATTAGAAATGTATCAAAATTCATTATACTTCTAATACATTTAAACCATTTTGCATCTAAATTTATTAAAAATTATCAAATATGTAAATGGGTAAAATTCAAATTATTTTCAGTTTATTCCAATTATGTGCGCCCAAATAAAAAAACGCAAATATGTTCAAATATATTCAACTGAAATCAATTTAGTAATTGATAATGGGAAAAATTCACAATATTTTTAGTGCTCTCAAATTAATTTAAAATACTTAAATATGTTCAAATTAAATAAAAAATGAATAAAATTCACTATATTTTCAGTATATTCAAACCACTATTCAGCTCAAAATAAAAAAAACTATAATATGTTCATAATTCAACTGAAATAAAAAAAAAATGAGTAAAATTCACTATATTTTGCCAATGTGCGCCCAAAATTAATTGAAAAATACTCAAATATGTTCAAATATAACTGATATGAATGAATAATGGATAAAATTATTTTCGGTGCATTCATCAAACCTTTGTACACCCAAATTAATTAAAATACTGAAATTTGAAAATGTTAAACTGAAATTAATTAATAATGGATAAAATTTACTTCATTTTCAGCGCATTTAAACTTTTGTGCACATAAATTAATTAAAAATACTCAAATATGTTCAAATTAACTGATATTAATAAATAATGGATAAAATTCATATTATGTTCGGTGTATCAAACTTTTGTACACCCAAATTAATTAAAATACTAAAATTTAACATATTTAACTGAAATTTATCAATAACGGATAAAATTTACTTTATTTTCAGCACATTCATACTTTTGTGCACAAAAATGAATTAAAAATCCTGAAATATGTTCAAATACAACTGAAATCAATTAACAATGGTTTTAATTCCCTGTTCCAAAAATCAAATGGTAAAGACGTTTAATCCGGACATAATGGTGAACATATCACTGTGTGTAAAGTGATAATTTAAAACAGCCGATGAATGGTCTAAATTAGACTCTATAACCTAGCATATTTTTACTTTCAACATTTTGAGTGTGTCCAAATACTTGTTCACAAAATCTTTTATTTTAGTTTAGTTTCAGTAGGCGATATGAAAAATCTATGCCAGGCCCTCTAAAACACGAATATGCATATCTTTCAAAACAGCTGATGACAGGTCTTAAGCCCTGTAAAGGGTAAACTTCGATATTTTCTCATAAAAATCGGTTCTTCCCAGACATTTGCTTTATGTTATTATGGTCGAAACATGTAACGTTGAATGCGTTTCAACAGAGAATACATATATGGTATTACATCAATGTGAAAATATGATGTCATTTAAACTGCTAGTTATTTACGTATTTTTAAGTGATATTAATAAAGTAATGTGGGCTTCTTTTTTGAGAAAAATATTAAAACGAAAATTAAAATAAATAACATGAAAATATAGTCACAAATCATTTTTGAAAAGTATGGAATTTTAATACCAACAGTGGTGTTGCAACAATTGCCTTCATACAGGCGCTAGATTATAAAACAAAAAAGTTTTCAAGCAGACCATGTAATCTGGAAACACGTTGGTGTTTTATAGATTGCCTGCATACAGGCGCTAAACATGAATTTTCCAAATGATTTTGAGCAAAACATGTAATTTTGCGACCAACACATTGGTATTATACCGAATGTCTTTATAACATGAAAAAATATTTAAAAGTAACATTTTTTGTTTTTTTTTTAAATTAAGGATATTTTTCTTCAATCTGTTTTTTTTTTTTAAATAAATAATAGGTGAAGTTTGTATTTTACTACTACTACTACTACTACTACCATCACACCGTTTCCCCGCAGGGGTAGGCAGAGAGGATGGAATGCCACACTCTTCTGTCCTGACATACACTCCTCGCCTCCTTCACATCCATGCATATAGTCATACATGCCCTCCGATTACGCAGACTTTTGACACCGCCAGATTTTAGGTTCTGATTGATCTGATCGTGTCAAGTCTTTTTCGGTCGTCCACGTTCTGTTTTCCCTCTCACATTCGCCACATATATTTTCTTAGTCATTCTCTCGCTATCCATTCGCTCCACATGTCCATACCACCGCAAAGAACTCTTCCTAATCTTTTCAATTATTCCTCCTTCAGCCTTACATTCCTTTCTTATATCGTCGTTTTTAATTCTGTCATACAATGATTTTCCACACATTCGTCTGAGGGAGCGCATTTCAACAGCGTTCACTCTGCTTTCATCCTTCCTTTGCCAGTTCCATGTTTCGCTTCCATACATTAGTGTCGGTACTAGCACGCCGTTGTGAACCGCTAGCTTGGCTTCCATGGACATATTCTTATTCCCAATCACCAAGTTTGTATTTTAACACCTTTAAATTAGGGGGAGTAATGTAATAATAATATTAAAAGTTCTAAAATAAAAACAATAAAGAGGGAACAAGAAAAACAAACAATTTTAAAATTGCGAAATATTAAAAGGATATTTTCCTGAATTAAGACAGAGAATATATGATGGAAGTTAATTTTGAAAAAAAAGACAAAATTTTATTCGCGATGTGTCGTATACAATTTCAATATCAAGCAGGTAACCCTTGGTTCGTCATACTTCATTTTTATTGTGCTTACAATTTATCATGTAGATTTATATTATCCACTGACACTTCGTGATGGAATTGCATTTTTAATATATTATTAGATTAAAACCAATATTTTTAGCTTTTCCACTTTATTTTTATTTGACCAGCGACCGGGTTTCGTCGTTACCGACATCATCAGACTGGTGGGAGGCTATACAAATTGTTATGTTAAATATAAAACAAGGCAGGAGTTGATAACCATGATTTGATATAATTTTATAATGCTGACGTATCTCGGCACCAGGTTCCTCTTCTTACACTCCTTGTTGAACCACAAATGTTGGGTTGCCATTTGCCGTTTACAACATAACTTTATGTAAAGCCTTGTCAGTTGCACTACGCTAGCACTTTTTAATAGATTTATATTATCCACTGACACTTCGTGATGGAATTGCATTATTAATATATTATTAGATTAAAACCAATATTTTTAGATTTTCCACGCCAGCATAATAAAATTATATCAAATCATGGTTATCAACTCCTGCCTTGTTTTATATATAGCATAACAATTTGTATAGCCTCCCACCAGTCTGATGATGTCAGTAACGACGAAACCCGGTCGCTGGTCAAATAAAAATGAAGTGGAAAAGCTAAAAATATTCGTTTTAATCTAATAATATATTTATCATGTACATATTAAATGAGATATTTTATATGTGTGTGTATGTGTTAGAATACATTTATTCAATATTACCCTGGACTGGTCGCTGTAGCGGAGGGCTGATCACCTTTCCTCCATGTGTTAACGATCAAGATAACACTGCGTTTATATGATGCAGTGCCCTATGCACCATTGGGGTGTGGATTAGGGTTTGAAAAAGAAGAATACGCAACAAAATATACAGGGGTCATTTAAAAATAAAACTATTCAATTATAATTGGCAGTAATCGAACCAGTGACGACAAATTCTCGGTCGAGCGTATCTGACAATATTTTACAACATTTTGAGTGTGTCCAAATACTTGTTCAGAAAATCTGTATTATCTCCAATTACAAGAGTTATTTTCATATACAACATCTGGATTACCTTCTATTACAGGAGTTATTTTCATCTTACCAATAGATGTCTCTAGTGAAGTTCTAGTGATTCAAGAACAATATTTCAAAATTGGTTCATATATATATATATATATATATATATATATATATATATATATATATATATATATATATATATATATATATATATATATATATATATATATATATATATATATATATATATATATAGAACATCCAAAAGTGTGGTTATCAATAATGGGTACAATTGGTGAATGTCACACGTGTGACATTCACCAATTGTACCCACATTTGATGAGATGTCAAAAAATAATAACTGACAGTAAATTGATTTTACGATTTCTATTTTAAATTTTTACGGTAGCGAATAATTGAGGCCACGGATTAAAAATACATCAGTAAAAAAGGAATTTCTACTATTGGTAACGTTTTTTATTTTCAATTCTGGCGTGTATTGTTCGGAGTGACTACGCTTCAATGGAGACTGAAAAACGAAAACAGTTTTTTTAGATTAGTTTCTATCGTATACAAGTTTCGGTGTTGTTCGAGACCTAGTTTCGGTTTGTTCTCTGGACTCTGTTTGTGTATTATTTTGTTTGAGGTAGCCTTAATATAGACCAAGAGGTGTTTATGAATAGTAATATACTGAATGGCTACCTGAGTAGGTCAACTTGAGTTATAATGAATGAATTATATACATAATTTAATCTTTACCAATTCTATGTCGAGTTAGGATCAAAATGGTATTTTTACCCTCAATTTTATGTCAAGTTTGGCTCGATCTACAATCTACAGTATTTTAATACAAAGCTCAATAGATGAAGAAGAATATGCAAGTCTAGACATTTACAAGGCTTACGACCGTCATAGGCTTGGTTAAGTGATCACACACGTACAACATTCAACAAATTCACAATTTAAGCTAAAATAATAAAATCGAAAAGATATTTTCTATTCTTTCTCATGTATGTGATTGTAATCCAGGATTCAGACCTCACATACTAATAAAAGAGTTTCTGCTTAAGAAAAAGCTTTTTTCATCTCTAGTGAAATTCTGGTGATTCAATTTTAGAAATTTCATGTTCCGAAATTGGATCATATATATGTATATAATATATATATATATATATATATATATATATATATATATATATATATATATATATATATATATATATATATATATATATATATATATATATATATATATATATATATGTGAACCAATTTTGAAACATTATTTTTGAATCACTAGAACTTCACTAGAGACATCTATTGGTGAGATGAAAAGAAGCTTTTCATTGAGCAGAAACTCTTTTATTAGTATGTGAGGTCCGAATCCTGGATTATAATCACACACACGAGAAACCCCAGAAAATATCATTTTCATTTTTATTATTTAAGCTTATAATTTGACCAGATATGTCAAATAATAATATGAAAATAACTCCTATAATTGGAGATAATCCAGATTTTGTGAACAAGTATTTGTACTCACTCAAAATGTTGGAAATAATGATCCCCGTTTTTAGTAAATAATAACTCTTTACAATAATATATTTTAGCTATTACACTGGAAGACGTTCCCATCATTACAGTAGAGTGTAATGTTCTTAATGACCTCTATATGTTATTTCATATAATAATAACGGTAAGGAATTGCTAAAACCACGAAAACGTAACTAAATTCACGCTCACGTTACTAAATTCTCCTTTATTTTGATAGTCCAATTCTGGAAGAAGAAATTAGGTTTCTGGATCTAAAATATGGAACTGTGGTTTTCTTGTTAGCGCTTAATGGCGTTGAACAATTCATACTTATTTAAGTATTTCTTATTTTTATTATATTTTATATTTTTTATTATTTTATTATATTTATTATATGTATATTTTTATTTTATACATATAAAATATAGATTGACAGTGATAAAAGCCAATTAAATAATTCCAAAAATTCTTTAAAAAATGAACTGAGATCAATTAGAAAAAGATTAAAGTTCATTTTACTTCCTACGCATTAAAAATTTTTTATTAAAAATAGATTGACAGTGATACAAGCCAATTAAATAATTCCAAAAATTCTTTAATAAATTAACAAAAGGATTAAAATTCATTTTATTTCCAACTCATTTTGACCTACATTAATTGAAAATAATCAAATATGTTCAAATTTGAAAATGGGTAAAATTCACATTATTGTCAGTTTATTCAAACCATATGCTCTCAAAGAAATACACAAATATGTTCAAACATATTCACCTGAAATCAATTTATTAATTAATAATGGTGACAATTCCATACATTTTCAGTGCATTTTTCACGATTTTGCACTGAAACTAATTAAAAACTACTTTACTATGTTTACATTCAGCTATAATCAACAATAATCAACCAACAATCAACAATAATTAAACGAAAATGGATAAAATTCAGTATTTTCAGCGCATCCAAACGAATTTAAAATATCACGAATTTAAAACAATTGAATAATTTCAACAAACAAAAAAACAACTTGACAATTGATTAAATTTATAAGTCGCATTTTCTAAAAAATTTGGAACTTAGTTTATGAAATAAAATTGATTTGCGCAAGAGGGTCTGTTAGGAAGCCTAGATGCTTCTGTATCAGATCCGGGAATGCGGTGGGACAGCCACATATCACTTACTCCTTTCAACAACGTCATATATCAAAAATTGTCGTTTTCGGAATGCACAGAAAATGTACTATATCCCAGCAAAAGCGGCATATTTTTAACTTTAATTTTTATAGGCAGAAAGTGTGTGCATTTTGAAGAAAAGGTATTGTTTTTTTTTTTTAAATACCTTTTTTTTCAAATGGAGAAAAAAATTCAGGTTTTAACTTAAAAACATCTGTTGCACAGTAAAATGTTCAATAAGTGGATTGATATTTATTTTTAATACATTTTATTATATTCTTAAACTTTATCTCCTTAAAAATCGCGTTTTTTATATATGACGTTGTTGAAAGGAGTGAGCGATATCTTTCAATATCTATTGATAGCGTTATTTTAAAAAATAGTCGATACGTTTGTTTGACCTTTCCTTGTTTGTACAAGAGTAAGGAAAATTTCCACGTCTGATGTTTCCGAAAGTTCCACAGGTTTCTCTCGCGTGACCGTAGGCCGTAAAGACGCCATTAGCGGTCGCCAGGACTGATACTTTATTTCTCTCGGAACTCGTTAACCTTTGTTGTGACGTCCTCCATATTACTTTCGAATAATAACACTAGAATTACGTGCGGCGGGCACTGTTGAATGACTCGCGCCAGTGCCTTATATATATAAATAGAACGCGAGCGTGACCCAGTTCTCGTGACGTTGCAACAGATGTTACGAGTAGATTAATCATTTTTTTAACGGAGAATGACTTTTCTCACGAAAATTTTGTGTGTGTGTGTGTGTGTGAGAGAGAGAGAGAGAGAGAGAGAGAGAGAGAAAGTACGTGCGTGCGTGCGTGTGCGTGCGTAAGTGAGTGAGTGTGTGTGTGTTTGTGTGTGTGAGTGAGTAAGTGAGTGTGTGTGTTAGTGTTACATATATCGTAGTCGTACAGGAGAAAGTGACCAACTAACAAAACGTAAAATGTTCAGGAGGGCCATTTAAGTTACTTTTGCTTGGCAAGAAAATAAACATCAATGCAGTTAGTCATTTTCAATAAGTCAACGTATCGTACTCTTAATTTTAAAATCCTATGGGATTTTTTTCAGGGCAATGTTAAGCTAATAAGATATCAAACAGTCAATGATCATGTTTTTGTAAAAAATGCACTTGGTCACTTTCTCCTGTATTACTGCGATATATGTATGTTGTCTTTTTACACGGTTTTAATACACGGCCAATTTTCTAATTTTCAATCGAAATTTTATAATATTCAAAAATTATAATTTTATCTATTGAATATTATAAAATGAAAAATATCAATATTTTTCAACTGAGTGAGTTTTCCGTTTTGCGCCTAAGTATAGGCAATATACATAGCACTGAAAAAGCTCTTCTCTTTGCTAGCGCGATATATGGTATATGAAAGTTTAGTTACCGGCTTCCTGACATATTAGTGACAGCTATTTTTTCATGGGAATATTAACAATTTTATCTTCTGGGTGGGTTTTTCTTATTACAAAAATTGTTCTCCATCTCGTATTTTTAAAAACATTTTTTAAAATTTACTGACTTCTGTGCATTTTTCTTCTGTGCACATTCACAAATCGTGTGATTTTTTTAAAGACATATTTTTATTTATTTTTTTAATCATATTTACGAATGCAAAAATGAGACTAAATAGAAAATAAAGCAAATTAAAAAATAATACATTAAAATGTAAGGTTAAAATAAAATATAAGTGCATATTGGGTGCAATATAACCGTACATTTTTCGTTGATTTCACGTTAAAAATCTTACTTAACTATTTTACTCCAGTTATAATTTACATTTTGTCTGCCTCCAGCATAGCCTCTGCATAGTCTAGTGGTTAGCACATTTGGCTACCATGCCGAAAATCCCGGGTTCAAGTCC